>NC_090922.1:1458467460-1458552460 GCF_040938575.1 Ambystoma mexicanum
TGCCTTTGAGGTGAGAGAGCCTGAGCAGGGGGGCCCTGTATAGCCCGGGCTCTTTTGCCTTTGAGGTGAGAGAGCCTGAGCAGGGGGGCCCTGTGTAACTCCGGCTCTTTTACCTTTGAGGTGAGAGAGCCTGAGCAGGGGGGCCCTGTATAGCCCGGGCTCTTTTGCCTTTGAGGTGAGAGAGCCTGAGCAGGGGGGCCCTGTATAGCCCGGGCTCTTTTGCCTTTGAGGTGAGAGAGCCTGAGCAGGGGGGCCCTGTGTAACTCCGGCTCTTTTGCCTTTGAGGTGAGAGAGCCTGAGCAGGGGGGCCCTGTATAGCCCGGGCTCTTTTGCCTTTGAGGTGAGAGAGCCTGAGCAGGGGGGCCCTGTATAGCCCGGGCTCTTTTGCCTTTGAGGTGAGAGAGCCTGAGCAGGGGGGCCCTGTATAGCCCGGGCTCTTTTGCCTTTGAGGTGAGAGAGCCTGAGCAGGGGGGCCCTGTGTAACTCCGGCTCTTTTACCTTTGAGGTGAGAGCAGGTGAGCCTTGTGGGCTTTTGTCCCTAGTCCACCCGCTAAATCCGCCTCTGCTGATAGACCCCAGATATAGCTCGGACCTCATGATAGAAAGAGAAAAAAGACTTCCGAGTAGGCTTTCCGATAAGATAAGCAAATAAAATTACTTTTAAAATAACTGACTGCGAATTTCATCTTGAGATAAACTGACACATACCTAAAAGAAACAAGAGCACCATTGTTAACAGGTGTTCAAAATAAATGCCAAGCGTTCCATGCCAAAGGCGTACATGCTCAGTTTACGTGCATTTTCCTAAAGGCTGTGCAAACTTGCCATTCTTCTGGACCAGCATGCCTTTTCTGTTGCATGGTTGATTATCATCTTCCCTCATCTTGTGTGTGAACTCTGAATGCATGTGGGATGCCTAGAACAGAGGATAGACCAGGGGCAACGCGCTGGTCTTGGAAATCGAAGTCCCGTATGGTATTAGGCGTGTTATAAAAAAACAATTAAATAAAATTAAATAAATACAATGGAAGATTTTAAATTAATCATAACCCCTGGCATTGCTCTTCACCACATCTATACTATAATTTTCTATTCCACCTGCAGCATTATAGATCAAGAGGCCACATGCAAAGTCGTGTTGGCACTGCCACCAATGGGAGAGGTCTGCGCCAAGATGTTAAGCCACGCACCCTCTGCACAGCAAACAAGCAACCAAATGCCTATTTTAGCCTTGCTGGGCACCATCGGCGAAGTGCATATTGGATCTTTCTGTGCAGCAAGCAAGGAACCCATACCTGGGCATACCCTCTCTCACTTGAGACACGCTAAAACTAAGAAGGGATGGGCGAAGGGTTTTGAATTAGTCATATCCACTGACATTAGTTGGCTCTGGCCCATATCATCAATTGGACATTTGTTTCCTCATTTTTCATGCCATTTTAGGGGGCAAGACCCTCATATTCCCCTCCCCCACACCCTCACCCATCTGCCACCACCCCAAACACCAACTGCTCTCCCACAAATAATTTTGCGAAAAATGCAGCAAAATGGGCAAATGCAGTGAAACGGACGCAACGAGGTGGGTGTGTAGCCGTTGGTCTAGGCAACCATCCTTACCATTGTTTCTTAGCCAATGGTTAAGATTAATTCAGAGCTTTTCTACCTGTACTTTTCAGCACTACAAAGTTACCATACATGACACAGGTATGGCCACAGCTTTCTGTGCATAGAATCCCAAGCTACACGGCACCAATGACACCCAAGGAGGCTGAAAGATGTTTGTAGTTGTTTATGGTCTTGTACAGAATACATGTGATCGAGCAGTTTGGGCTAGACTGACGCTTTTATGATATGGCATTTGTAACCCGCCTATACATAAGTGTTTCAAGGCGCGACGAGGCAAGGAAGGGGGAGCAGAGGGAGGACAGAGACCATGATCTTACTAGGCGAAGTGACATTGAGATCGTGCAAGGGGAGGAAGGGGGAGAGGAAAAGTGTCAGGGGAAAGGGGGGGGCAGTGCTGTGCATGGGATCAAAACAATAACAAGAAGTGCAGCCAGCAGGTGGCAGGTGCAAGGGTAAGTGCAGACAACAGGTGTCCAAAAGTGCAGGTAGGGGGACTGTAGGGTTACAGATACAGACCCAAGTGCAAGGGTTGCCGGGAGGCAGTGCGGGTGTGCCACTGGGCGGGTAGGGACCTGGGCCAGAAATCAGAGGGTAGCCAGGTGACCAGCGCAGTATCAGACAGGAAATCAGCCGGGGAGAGGAAAAGAGAAGGCAGAAGCAAAGAGGAGGGTCTTGAGGTGCTTCCAGAACCAGAAATGGTTCTCCTCAAGTTTCAGAGAGGCAGGGAGTCTGTTCCAGAGGGAGGCCCCAGCCGAAGAAAGAGATCTACCACCAATTTGTTGCTTGGAGAAGCGACTGACCCTGAGGGAGTTGGAGGTGGAGAAGCGAAGAGCTTGAGTAGGAAGGTATTTATATGGTCGGAGAAATCCTGACTTATATATTGTTTTAACGATTAGTAATGGCGCAGCAGGCAGAAAGCAAATGGCATGGCTTGGGGATTTGTATGGAGCAATAGCAGTGGTTCTGAATAATTTCTAGCCTTTTCATCCCTCACTCTCCAGTTCTATAGGACGCCTAAAGAACAGTGGTGGAGGAGAGGGGAGGAGAGTATGCAGTATTATGCCAAGGGTCAGTGTAGCAGGGCTGTAGGCTATGCCGATCCTATGTGTAAAATTTGTGAAACTGACACAATTGCCAAACTCTTCCCATGATGGTGTTAAAGTTTTGGAGACACATGTACCAGTTCAGCATATTTACTGACCATTGTCCTCTAGACAAAGTCCTTACCTTTGCTACCCACACTCTCTACAATCTACTAAATCCTCGCCCACTTCTGCTTACTGACAGCGTGCAGGCTGGCTCTCCATGCACAACTGCTCTTCTCTTTCAAGTTCCTTCTAGTCTACAAAGCCAGCAATGGCCTTGCTGCTTAGTCGCTGTCTGATTGCATCCCTGTCTCCTCACCAGCTTCTTCCCTTTGCTCCATTGCTGCACTCAACGGCAATGTCCCATGCCCTCCCCGTGCTGACTCCCGCTTCCGTTCTTCCTCACTACTCGCCCAATTCCATTGGAAACCACTGCCCATCACAATCAAAGCCAACCCAACGTTGGCTCTCTTCAAAGCTTCACGTAAACTACACTTATTTGTCAAGCAGGGAGCAACCTGATTCCTTGAAACCTAACCCCACTAATCTCTCCAGTAGTACGTAATAATATCATTTTCAATATTTGTACAGTACTCTCTTTCGTTTGTAGCAGTAGCCCCCCTATATTAAAGTTAGCTTTCAAAGTCACTGGTTTCTTTTATGTATATTTGTATTTTTTTCATTTGTCCTTGGTCTTTGTCCCACTTTGTTCCTCCCGCCCTCCCCCAACAGGCTGGCTCTCCACTTTCTGTATTCTTTGTGCATCTGTACAGGCATCCTTCACAGGAATGCCTCAACCACATGTAAATGTATTATTGTTAGTCATGTCTGATCTAAACCTCTTGATGCCATTCTTTCAACATTATTCTGTTAATCGTTGGTAGACCACACACATCTGCAAGTTGGCGGTCTATTTAGGCTAAGAACCAAAGCGAGCACAATACGCCCATTGATTCTCATATAGACACCCATCTGGAAATCCTGGTCTCCTCTGATGAAGTACACATTCAGGCTCCATGACAGTCATATTCTCTACCTGGAAGCTCCCGAGAAACACCTGAAAGCCCCTTATAATGGACATGGGAACCTCAAGACATCAGCCACCACCTTACTTTCTGCCGTGACAAAATATCGTGATCAGTCATCCAATGCCCAGGTCATCCTTACAGTCCCCACAGCGATCCGACACCTAAAGTTATCGTTAACAAAAAGATCTGTGTGTTAGCTCCCGTTGTTGCGGGGGTATGTTACAGCTTTTAAGAGATAGCAGATGCTGGGGACTATCGATGTTTGGATAAGTATCAATAATTGTCACTACTGTGGCGTTAGGCCCATGCTGCTGTTAGCGGCCGGTAGCCCAAGTTATCAGCGGTTCAAGCCAACATTCCTAGACATCTAATTGGCTGGCTCCCACCATCCGGGTGCTAATGATAATTGCTGCTTGGTTACTGTGCCAACTGAAGCCTTCTGAATGACTGGGGTATGGTTTTCCCCAGTCTGATTCTTGTGCATATACATATATTCCAGAAACACTGGAATCTATTGGGGTTGAGTCTAAATGCCTTTCTATAAAGCAAAAAAACCTTTTACACTTGAAGTAAGCCACTATAATAATAATTATAATAATCATTGTTTTTTTATAACACGCTTAAAACCGGATAGGTTTCTAATTGCAGACCCGGGATTCGAACCTGTGTGCTTTGCCACTGAGCTACACTACCAAAGGACTTGTGATAGCCTGATGGATCAGACACTGCATCAACCAGCATCAGTCAAGGCAACTGTCCGCATGTTCAATCATCTTCCAAGGATGAAAACTGACCACAAACCAGTACCCTTCTCGCTACAGTACAAACAGAGACCATGTCAGCACCACCAACCCTTCTCCTCCAAAATCAAAGGTCTGTGGGGCGAGCAAAGCGGCAGAATTTCTTCTGCTCCCAATGAGACTGCAGGATTGGAACTGAAATCCATGTCGTTTCTCCCTCCAGGCATCCGATTCCCGCCTCTTCCCCTTCCGTCTCTCTGCAAGGAGAGAGTCAATCTGCATTAATGACTAAATCAATCCTTGAAAAGAGACTGGTTGGGTAACCCTCTCTAATATGCCCTTGAGCTCATCTTTTCAAACACCTCTGAAATAAAACAAGCCCTTGCCAGCCACTTGATTCACGCTGAGGACACGTATGGTACCTTTCTGGTGATTTAAAAAGGGACACATCGGTAAATGACTCCTGTGGTGCCTGCCCCTGTAAGGGCACACACGTGGCGGAGTGACGCAACTCCGCCGCGTGTGCCTATAATAAACCGGGTGTTTCCACGGCCGCATCAGAGCGACCGTGGAGCCCGGACAGCAAGCACGTCTATGAGTGTGCTCTGTGGCTGGTGGGGTTCACGGAGGCCAGAGGGGCAATCCAGCCACACGCAACCACACTTGCTGGTAGGTGGCATTCAAAGTAAACATTTACTCTCACATAGATCTAAACCTCATCAGACCCCCACCTGGAGACAAAAGCAGCAGTAGAATTAAAACTTCCAGATGGCAGGAGCCCTTTGCTCACATGACCAAACTAAAAGCCGGCATCTACATATCTCATCATCCAGGCATGGATGGCCACCCACGGTCTATGCCTGAATGATGACAAAACAGAGATCATCATCCTAGGCACTCCCTCGACCCTCAAAAAACTCAGCCCCGAATACTCAGCATTCAACATAGACAATAATATTATTACTGTCGCCAAGGAGGTCAAAACACTGGGTTTCTATCTGGACTCCACTCTCTCCCTCAGCAAGCAGGTCAATGCCTTGGCCTCGGCCACGGCATACACATGCAAGTTGATCAGAGCAGACAAGGCCTTCCTGTCTCAGGACAGTTGCATCACCCTAGCCAGAGCCCTCATCTTATCCAGGCTGGACTACTGCAAGGCGCTATACATAGGAGCCAATAAACAAACCATCAAAAAAATCCAACTCCTATAAAATAATGCGCTAAGAGCAGCCCTAGGAATCCCCAAGAGAGAACATATCTCTAACACCAGAAGAGCCAACAACTGGCTCTCCACTCACGACAAAATAAAACTAAAAACTGCCTCCCTCACGCACACATGCTTGAACAATGCAGCACCCCGCTACCTATCCGACAGATTCACTTTGAAGCCTACCACAAGAATCACCAGACTCGCCAACACCAACTACCTCTGGATCCCCAGATAGAAACATGTCAAAATAGGAGGCAGCAGCTTCCAGGTCAAGGCAGCATTCCTATGGAACTCACTACCTTCCCCTCTAAGAATCAATCAATCCTATCACAAGTTCCGTCAAAGCATCACTAGTTGGCTCAAAGATGCAGACATCTAGGCATATACCTTGCTGACTTTGCCCGGCACCTCTCTCTACACCGCATGCACCAACCACTGTGTAAAACTATGCATGCCATCAATGTACCCGCCTGTATATATCGTAACTTCATTGTGCCAACATGTAACCAAGCGGCACTTGCACATAATTGTATTTTACATGTTGTAACCAAGCTTTGAATATCCTTATGCCTTGCGCCTGAATACCCTCGGGTCTAGAGCGCAATACAAATAATAAACTAAACTAAACTAAACTAAACTAAATGCAGCATCACCACACAGGGGAGGTAATCAGAAGAGTAACAAGTCACGTTCTTTCATTGCAGGTATGCCAAACTGCCAGAAGACCACCAGAAGCAGGAAGACCCAAACGACCATGGCAAGCACCAGTTACCATGAACCCCAGCACCACGCAGAGTGAACCTGTAGACCTGGTGATGAGTGCAGTGGGGGCTGCCATGCTGATCCCGGCGCATGACTGTTACGATTCTAGTGCCAGAAAAACAATATCGCTATAACTGTTAATTGATACCACAACAAGCGGCTCTTTGAGGTACAGGAGCCCCACAAGAGGTATTCGTAGTCACCACAAATGGAGTAAATTTGGGAAGTAACGTTGGATTATTTTTAGGTGCAGGACTGGTAGCTTCACAGGCACGCTGTGTTCCCTGTGGCAGAATGGGAATGCCAGAGAACCCTTGCTTTCCATTCAGGAGAACAAGAAAATGAGAGCATTCTGTTACTGGTTATGAGTGTTATGGAACTGGTGGGAAAAAAGAGATGGCAGGACCAGCTGAAATTTCAAATTCCAATACAACCAGATATGCAATTACAAAATTGGCAACTTGATCAATTGGAAAACAGTGCTATAGGCAGTATTACTAAATTGTCTTACAACGATGAAAAATCACCCTATGAATCAAGCAGAATTTTTTTTTTTAATAAAAGAGATAATGAGGCAAATATCCATATACATCATGGAAAAGAAGATGCGAGGAAGCATTTCTAGAGATTAAAAAGAATTATGTCACATCTATCTTGTATATCAATAAATTAAGACACAAGGGCCCTCATTACGACCCTGGCGGAGTGGGTTACCGCCAGCGGTAATCGTGGCGGACCCGTCCGCCCTACTACGAGTTCCCGTAGCGCCATGGAGCCTTTCTCCGCCTGGTTTTACCGGGCGGAGAAATCCATGGCGCTAAGGGACCTCGTTGTTAATTACGCCACCGTACTTTACGGTGGCGTAATTAACGCCTTCCCCACTCCCATTATACCCTATGGGGCAAGAATGGGAATGGGGAAGGGCAAAATGGGGATTGGGGATTTACCGCTCCGCCAAGGTCGGCATGGGGTGGAAAATCCGCCAACCCCCATGGCGCTATCGGCAGCTTTCCGCCGTGCTCCGCGGTGCATTTAGCACCGCGAATTCCGCCAGGGTCGTAATGAGGGCCAAGATCTCATTAAAAAATGTAGTAAAATCAATATTGGGTGGATAAAGTAATCAGTCGGATAATTAAAGAGAAGTTTTCATAGGTATTGTTGCGATATTGCAGATCAACACAAAATCACCTTTTTTATGTATTGTGCTGCAAATGTGAATTGATGCCACTGTATGCTTTGTCTAAGAAGAAGATGACATTTGAACGTTTGTAGGAGAATTTAGTCTAATATATTTTAGGCCTGGATGGAATTCATTTATGCATGTGATGTTGACATTATGTTTGTATTTTGTATGTTTTCTGTATAAATTAAAAATAAGATCTAAATGTATATTTAAAAAACAATTTTATGTTGTTAGACATGTGCAGAGGGGAGATAAAGCGTACTCCTTTTACGCACACCTGTTACATTATAAGATTCCTAGGGAAGAGAAGAATTTGTTAAACTAGAGAGAATTGGTAAAATTGGAAAGGGCTCCCCAATTATTGTTGTGCATAATCAAGCAAACCCATTATCGGGTTGCCAGGGCTTATGTCAAGAAGCGGCGAGAATACAGTTCTCGGTCCTTGGGTTCTCTAGTGGAGTAATTTGGGTAAATATTCATCCATGTTATCCGCATATCTCCAAGATAAGAATGATGTGTAGGTGGATCCGCCGCGTCGGGTGTTACCATTCTCCATTAACCTCTGCCATGAACTTCTAAGGGATGTTGGGTGTGGCACCCACCTGTTGGATCTATTTGTCTTGCCAGGATTTCCTTTCTTGCTGGCCAACCAGATTCCAGTGTGCATTTTTCTTTTTTTGACCTGCTGTTTAGGCTGTTTCAATAGATCTGGAGGGATAAGATAGGGTGTTGCTCCTTCTCCATGACCTCTCACCGAGGCCCCTTCCCATTAGGGCTCCTCAAGAGTCAGCCCGAGGCCGACTCCTCTTCAACATATAAACCTCACCCCTCCACAAACTCATTTGCTCCATTAACTTTATCCATCAACTATTCGCTGATGAAACTCAGATAGCCTTCTCCTTCCCCTCCTTTACCCCTGCAATCTCTAAATACATAACGAACAGCCTAACTACCATCTGCCCTTTGATGGCTCTAGGTTGCCTCAGACAAAAACTGAATTAACCTTTCTCCCTGCCCCCAATACCAACTCCATGCTTCTTTCTCCGGTCTCTTTCCCCCTGAACACCTGAACCCCTCACCCATGGCTCACAATCTGTGTTCTGTTTGACGGTGACTTGAGGCTTTACCAGTTCATGATGGCCACTGCCATCATGGCCAGACCCAATCTCCTAAACATTACAAAAATCCAGCCAAACCTCAGGCCCCACTGAACTAAAACCCATCTCTACTTTTGTGCTTCCCAAACTGGATGACTGTGCACACCTCTATGTTCCTCTCAACAAAGTCGTCAACTTTGCAACATGCCCCCTTTTCAACCTTGCCGGATCCTCCTCTGCCTCTACCTACCGTCACCACACTGGAAGGCTTTCCATTAAAAAAACATTCTCTCTCTTTAAATTCCTGCTACTCGTCTACAAATCCTTTTGTGGTCTTTCACCCAATTACCTCCCTGAATGCATCTCACTCCGCTCTCCCTCTTGGACTCTCTGCTCCTAGTCTCTTCACAACCTATCATTCCACTGTGCCTTGCATGTACCTCTTTTTTGCTCCTTTTACCACCTGCCTCACTCAATTGGAATGCTTTTCCCTAGCCATTTCTTCCTCTGCAGTTTCCAAAACAAGGCTCCAACTCCTCCTGTTGCCACACAAGTGAGCCTCCCAACCCTTCACCCTCCTATGCAAACTAATCACCCAGACCCATCTCTCCTGCATTCTGCCAAGAGGACCATTGTATGGAATCTCAATTCTAAAAATATTATTATTCTCCAGCCCCGTCCCTCATGTATATTTTATTTAAAACAATTTTATTAGTTTATTCAAACAAACAATACAAACCAAACTTGCAGTGCATGAGTTAACATTTCAATTTATACATCGCATAAATGTGTTCACTGCTTCCCTTATCCCACCCCCCGTTTCGAGCCTATCCCTTTTCACTTTCTGTTCCTGCATCCTGTGATAGGGTATCCCCTTCTGTGGGTTCCGTTGGGTCTCTCATTGACCCAAATAACTCTGCTACTAAAAATGTCCAGGCCATCACGGTCTCTGTCTCCTCCTCCCCCCCGCGCTGCTTGCTTCTTGCCACACCATGGTTTCTGCCTCTGCCCATTTCTGCAAATCCTTCCACCATACCTCAAGTCGTGGTTTGTGGCATGTCTTCCAACCCATGGCAATCCTCCTCTTTGCAAGCGCATATGCCATGTCCTTTAGTTTGCTCACATGCTTGAGCTTGCGTGGTCTAGGGAACCCCCCCCAACAAGCAGGCCCACACTGTATCAACCACAATCTTGATACCTCTTTCTGCTATTCTGTGGGCCACTTCGCTCCAAAAGCGCTCGATGACCGGGCATGACCAAAACATATGCACCATACCCGCTTTCTCCTCATCACATTTAGGACATGCTTGCCGTCCTGCATCTTTAAACCTAGCTATCCTCTTTGGTGTCATATACGCCCTATGTGTGATATACACTTGCATCTGCTGTAGTCTTGCATTCCTTGACACCTTCTTATGGTACCCTTGGGCTCTTTCCCACATCCCATCTTCCATCGGGGCTCCCGCTTCCGCTTCCCATTCTTGTCTCAATTATATTACCTCCTTTCCTACTTTAAACATCATCATCTCATATATTCTAGATATCTCATGTCCCCCCTCTGCTATGTCATATATTACATCTTTGGTAGCATCTGGTTCTTCCTCCAACACCACTTCAGGCCATGTTCTCTTAATTCTCCGCACCATTCTGTGGTACGTAATATACTGGCCAGCATGCAACCCGGTTTCCTCCCCCAACACCTCAAAGTCTATTACAGTCCCCTCTTGCCAAATATCACCCATTGTTGCTATCCCAACCGGTTCCCAGAGGTTTCTGATTATCATCCTTAGTTGCTTTTCTCCACCCACCAGTGCAACTAGGGGTACTTGCGGGGAACACAGGGATGGGTTCTCCATCATCTGGCATGCCCTACGCCACATCTTCCATCCAAGTACCATCATCTTTGGGCGCCCTTCCATTTCCGCCTTGGGCAGCCACATAATCTCTCTTAAATAAAATGGGGCACAATCTTGTCCAAACAACCTTAATTCAGAGGTCACCTCCTCTGAGAGCCATTTAGCAACATATTGCAGTTGGCTTGCTATATAATAAACTTCATAATTAGGCAATTCTATCCGCCCCTTTCTCATAGAAATTCTACAGCTTCCAGAGAGCCACCCTGTTCCGTGTACCATGCCACAGGAAATCCCTGCACATACTGTCCAGTCTAATCAAGAACCTCTTTGGTATCCAGTGCAGTATATTCCCAAAATAGTGCAGGAGCCTAGGTAGGACCAGCATCTTCAGCATTGCCCCACGTCCCATCATTGCTATAGGTAGTTTCACCCAGAACCTCAGGCAATTTTCAATTTTCTACTTGCTACTTGCTACTTCTGTGTTGCGCTTATGCTCCTCTGCCACCGTGTGGCATATATCTACCCCCAAATAGCGAAAAGTGCTGACCTCCCAAGGTATCTGTAACACCGGTAGCTGTTTCAATGGGATCCCTTTATATCCCCCCAATGGGAACATGTTAGATTTCTGAGGGTTCACAGCTATACCAGACAGACCCGCATATCTTTCCATCACTTCCAATATGTATTGGAGGTTTTCCTCCGGGTGTCGCAAGTACAACAGCATGTCATCCGCATATAGGGAAATCAGATGTCATTCCCCTCCCATAGCAATGCCTATCATATCATATTGTTGTCTCAAGTATATTGCTAGGGGTTCCAAGGCCAATATATTGAGCATAGGAGACCAAGGACATTCTTGTCTGGTACCCCTACAGAGTTGCCATCTTTCCGATATCACTGCTCCTGTTTTGACTCTGGCCAGCGGTTCGCTATATAACATTTTCGCCCACTGTAGATATCCAGGCCCCATCCCATAGCCAGCCATGGCCGCCAACAGCCATGGCCATTTGACCGAGTCGAAGGCCTTTATTGCGTCCTGTGACACAATTGCCAACTCCCCTTCGTTTTCGTTTCCATATTCAATAACTCAATGGAGTCGTCTGTGATTATTAGATATGTTCCTATTCGGGACATAGCCCGTCTGGTCGGGATGTATCAGTTTACCAATAACCCTCCGTAGTCTGTTTGCCAAAATGGCAGTCAATATTTTGCTGTCTTGATTTAACATTGACAGGGGTCTATATGAGCCGCAGCTATGCCCCGGCTTGTTAGGCTTGGGAAGCGGTATTATGATTGCTTCTCTAAGTGACACTGGCAGTCTACCCAGCTCGTATGCTTAGTTCAACATTTCTAACAGTGGGGGGAGCACTTCTCCTTTAACTAATTTATAGAATTCATGTCCATCAGCCCCCGGAGTCTTACTGATGGGCAACTGTCTCACCACCGCTTCTAGCTCTTTTAAAGTAATTGGTGCATCCAGCTCCTCTCTTTCTTCAGCACTGATCCGTGGCGATCCTATATCCTCCAGTGTTTCTACTATTGTTGCGCAATTGCTCTCCCCATCCTCCCCATATAGTACCCTGTAATAGTCTGCAAACTCCTGGTTAACTCCCTCTTGGGTATCAACTACACTACCATCTTCCCTCGTTATTGTTCTAATCATGGGTCTGGGGGTTTCACTTTTATATAGCCATGCCAAGATCCTTCCCGGTTTGTCCCCTCCCGCATGCTGTCTCTCTATATATTTTTTGTAGTTAAGGTTACACGGTCTTTCCCATTGCTCAGCACATTTTTGCTGCAACCTGAATATCAGGTCGGTGTCTTCCTTAGTATTATTTCCTCCTCTCAATGCCATTTCCAATTCTTCCTCCGTTTCTTGTAGGTCAGCCAGGATCCCTCCCTGCAATCCTTTAGATTTTGCTATAGTTAACCCTCTTATCACAACTTTAAAGGCTTCCCACAACGTACCCGCCGAGTCCACACTGCCAGTATTCGTTTCAAAGTAGTTAACAATCTCATCCCTCATATCTTCCCTAAAAAGGGGGTCTCTCAGTGCCTCTGCTCTGAGGCGCCATGTCGGAATCCTCGCCCTTGGGGGTCAGTATTGCCACTCAAGGATCAAGGGCGAGTGGTCCGAAAGGACCCTCGCTTTATGTTCTGCTTACGTGATCTCCGTCAGTACATCTGGTGTTACAAAAACATAGTCCAACCTAGTGCGTAACTGCTGCGGGGCAGAAAAATGCAAATATTGCCACTCATGGGGGTGTCGTGTCATCCACACATCTCCGAACCCAAAGTCATTCAGCAGTGTCTGCAACGCCTTAGCAGCTGGGATGGGTCTATCAATTTTCCCATCCGATCTATCAACATTAGGGTTTAGTATGCAATTAAAGTCTCCTCCCCAAATCGCTGCACTCCCCACACACATGCCAGGGTTGTTGTACAGTGTTCTAAAATATGCCGCTGTATTTTGGTTTGGGGCATACATATTTACAATACTTATCTCCCTGTTTTCCACCATTCCCCTCATTATGACCATCCTCCCATCCGTCTCAACTATCATCTGTACCAGCTGAAACAGAACATGTGGCGCCACCCAGATAAGTACTCCTCTAGCATAAGCCGAATATGATGAGCCCACTAAAGTTCCCTTCCATTTCTTCCCAATCATCTCCATCCTGTACCGCGTCAGGTGAGTCTCCTGCAACAGGGCTATGTCTATCTTTTGTCTACGCAGGTATAACATAACATTGTTCCTTTTTAAGTAGCTATTGAGCCCCCTAACGTTCCAAGTAACTATTTTAAGGTCCCCCATGGCCTATTAAAATCCCACCCCTCCTTCCATCAGTGCAGTCCATATCCAAGTTTAATCTCTTTCTGTATAGGCTTGTTTCCCAGCTAAAATCCCCTTAACTAAAAACACATCAAGCACCCCAACTCCCCTCCCTCCCACCTCCCTTCCCTGCCCCAACAATGCCCTCCCCAACTGTTACCCAGCTCCATCCCTCGATCTCAGGCACCCCCGCATCTAGCCCTTTCTGGCAATAGCTGTACTCGCAGCTCAGTAGGGTAAAGTCGCCCTAGTGGCTGCCTTACTACTACTTCTCAGGGGTAGGGTGCCATCATCCTGCCGCTCCTGTTTGCTTCAGATTCACCACGCTCCATGCTACCCAGTTTACACGTATACTTTATGCTCTATAATCCAGTCCAACAAATTCAACAAGTCCCAGGGTAGCACAATACAACTATATATGTCATAGTCTCCCCCGGGACTCCTCCCCCATTTATAATTACGTCCTACATGAAAATGCCCATCACTTATCGTGCTCCTCACGGTCCTGTTCCCCTCCTTGCTCTGGACAGCCCTGCAAGTCCAACCATGCTGCCGCTTCCTCTGTAGAGTCGAAAAAAAAGCTTTACTTTTATGCAGGATTTTGAGCTTCGCAGGATACAGTAACATGTACTTAATTCCAGCCGTGCGCAGCCTCCTATTGACCGCCACATAGCTGTAATGCTGCCTCTGCACTAGCATGGTGTGAACAGGATACGCTGTGACTGTTGCAGATGTTCTCTCTATCGTTCCTCCTTTGCGAAAATACTCCAGAATTTTCTCTCTGTCTTTATAATTCAGGATCTTTGCAATTATTGCCCGGGGGGAGCCCCAGGCCGCGGTCTTCTCATCAAGGCCCTGTGCCCTCGCTCAACAGTAAATCCCTGTGAAAGTTTGTCAGCCCCTATCTCTTGCAGGATCATATTCTCCACATAGTCTGTGGGGTCCTGACCTTCTTCCCCTTCCGGCAGGACGACCACGCGAATGTTGTTACGTCTCACCCTTCCCTCTGCTTCTTCCGCTCGGTTCTCAAGGTTAGCTACCTGCTGCTTCAATATATGAACCTCCTTTGTGTTGTTTGCGCTGGTTTCTGTGTTGGTTTTCACCGCACTCTCCAGGCCACTCGTTCTTTCCGCGAGCACTCTGACATCTTGTCGCAGTAGGGCAACTTCTATTCCCATCGCGTCTATTTTGGCCTCCAATGCAGTCCGTAGATCCACCATTGTTGTTCCCCATGAAGACTTCAGCTCCTTTATAGCTGATGGTTTTCCTTTGTCGGGTGCCTTCCTCCGGCTGTCGGGGAGCCCCTCTTGCCGTAATCGTACTATCTTGCCTGTATGTCTAGGTCTGGTGTTGTTCAATGTGCCAGTTGAGGTAGCTCATTCAGTTGTGAACCCACGAGGACAGCTGGAGCTTGACAGCGTTATCGTCCGAGAACTACAGCAGGTATTACTATGCATCGAGCTGTATTTCAAATGGGTTGCGTCCTCCCACGTTTCTGAGTGTTCAAACTCAACTTTGCTTACAATGTGTCCACGACTGTGGCAGTCAATAGCCTGCACATTCGTTCTCTAGGGCAATGGACATACCCCTCTCTTCTCCAGCATCACCCCATCGCTCCTCGAGCTCTCACAGTACCTGGTGTCACACAAACCCCCTCAGTGAGGGTTTGCCTACAGTGTCAGCAGTCCACTCATCAGGTACCTTTATTCAGTGCATACAACCATCCAGCGGCTGCTCGGGATGAGCCAGGTGCAGTTCTTTCTAGGTGCTGTCGAATCCGTATTGTACAGCACAGTAGTCCTGCGTGACAGTCTTTAGTACCTGCACCCCATTTTCTTTGAGTAATGCCCCAGGCTAGCTCAACTGCCAGGCCTATGTCCTCAACTCAATCAGGAAGGCACTCCCCTCCTCCTTTCAGCTGGTTGCACATGCGAGGCGATGATTCCCTCTGATATAATGTCAGGAAAGTGGGGCATGCAGTGTTATTAAATTTTGTATTTAAATGCAGTCGAAATGTGCCACGCACCCCGCGCCGGTACTTTCACCACCCTCTGTTCGTGAAGGCAACGTTTCCGCTTCACCGGCTCAGTCCCAGCGAGAGCAACAATGTCTCCGCTTCACCGGTGACTTCGTGTGTAATAGCAGAAATGTGTGGCAAGATCCGCGCCGGCTTCCTTGCACAGCGCGGGTCTTTCACTGTCCTTTCATAACAATAACAGTGTGTCTGCTCTGCCGGCTTCAGCCCGATAACTCCCTGCACAGCAGCAGAGGTGCACCATGTGGTCCGCACTGGCTTCGCTTGAACCGCGCAGAGCTTTGATGTATTAGCTCCATCGGCACAAACACTGATACAATTGTTGCCACCCGGGACACCCTTCTCACATCAGATGCTCCGCCACCGCTGCCCCCAGGAACCCACGCACTGCAAACGCTGTGTCCACGGTGCAGAGCGCTCCGGCTTGTGGGATGTTTCACCCCACTAGTCCAGGCCCTGCAACATTCCTGTGCATTGCTTGCATCAGGAACATCAGAATGGCTGCCGGAAAGCATGCTGCTCGCTAAAAATCACCCAAAAGTGTGCAGTAAAAATCTGAAAAATAGGCCGCCATCCACTTTTGCCTATCTCAGTGTTAACACAGGAGACCACTGCCAAAACCCATCATTTGGCTGCCCACAGAGCAAAATGACTGCAAAAGAAACAAAGAGCTGTGTGAAATCTGTTTTACTCGGTTGTCAAATTTGCAAAAATCATGGCTAACAAACAACCCAAAAGACCATCCTCCTTGTTGGGTGTTAAACATCATTCTACTTCAAGAATCCATATAAATACAATGTCCACTGAAGTACACTTATCAGAAAAAAATCCACATTGAAAATTGCTTGCTTGGAGAAACATGTCGAAAATGGGTGCAATACCGTTACTCCCCTCTGTCAGAAGCTGGCGATTTCTAAAACCTGTCATGTGTAAAGTTGGACATTGAACTCAAACTATGCCAAAGAAAGACTTGCTAGCAGAAGCCTAAGAGGTGGAGACAATTCAAAACTATATTTTAAAAAGGCTTGAATTAAGAAATTGGTTGATGTATTCTTAAAAATGTAAGTTATATTTTAAGACAAGACAATTTCAGACATTGTGTTTAAAAGTTAAAGTTAGCCACACTGAGCTTCAAAGACATTCCACACCTTCTCCCAAACAAAGGAATCTTCCCCCTGCTCTCTGCTAAGTAACTGGCAGGCTGGTGTGAAAGGAACTGGGAGGGGCACTCTGGCAGGTTGCTCTGAGTGTAGACAAAGGACTCCTTTGAGCTGAATGAAAATGCTAATTCGGGTGTGACTGACATCAACTGCCCTGGCAAGAAGAAGCTCAGGAGACTCTCTGACTCAGCCAAGCTTGGATGCGGGCCAGACTGGAAATGTGGATTGGAAACTAAAGTAACTGTATGTTTTGGGAAAAGACTTATAAAATATTGTGCCAAACTGACAAAAATATGAAACTTAGAGATTATTAAAATGAAAAATTCACTCACAGTTTAAAACTAATCTGGAATCTGTGCGACATTCAGAGACTGAACCACAACATTTTTAATATTGTAGCTATTGTGATTATGCTAGGAACATGAACAATTACAGGAATATGCCCAGAGGGTATGTGCATGTATGTATAAAAAATTGTACAGATCCGAAAAAGTGTAGCCAACCAAAAGCGCAAAAAACTGTCATTTATGAACCAAAACTCCTAGGAAGATAAGAAGTTGTGCATATTGAAAATATGTTTTTGGGAAAAATAGGTTTTCTGGGAAAAAGCAAAGGGGAGGTTCTTCCCTAGATTGTAAATGGCAGCATCACTCTGACACATCATGACACATTGTTCCTTTCTCAAATCAGGGGACAGGGAATTTTCTGACCTATCAGATCCTTAGAGGGTTGGGCATAGACAATCAGCCTCCCCACCCACTTTGGAAAATGGATAAATAGGGACTGCTGAGGACAGGCAAAAGGACACACTTTCACTCATCACTGATCTACCCGTGAAACACCCTGCAGGAAGATCCAGACTCTAGAACCAGACTCCAGAACCCTGAAGCAGAGGCCTAACTCAAAAATCTGAACCCTTTTCAGCAGGCCTTTAAAATCTAGCAACCTGATTTTAACCCCTAAACTTCCACGGGGCCTAAACCATTCAACAGCCTGGCTGAGCTGTTTTGCTGCTTCTAGCTAAGAACCCTGTGCTAGAACCAAGATCCAGACCGATAGAGCAGAGCTGTACCCAGAACCAACCCGTCAGATTCAGTCCAAGAGGCCATGCAGACCAGAGTGCCTTGCTGAGAGCAGAGTCCAGGTGCCCTGAATCCTGTCCAGTGGCAAGTGAAGTCCAAGCCAAACCTTTGACCAGATCTTTGACGGGCCCATTCCATTCCAAAGCCATAGTAGTGAGTATTTAGTATAGAACTGTCCATAGTCATCTCTTAGCTTAAGTAATCTCATCCAACCCATTCCAATATATCCATAACTGCATTATTGAATCTCTTTTGTCTATCCTAAATCTTTCTCTCCTCCACATAATCCTGTGATAATTGTAGTCATAAGCATCTTGGCGCTAATATATAATTTCTGGAGAAAGGCAATCGTCTCAGGCAGATATAAACCATCCGGAGGCACCTCTGGATAGGTGGCTGTGCTGTCCGTGTACTTTGCGGCTCCATAGACTCTCCAGTGTTAAGAAATCTTTGTTCTAAATCTTCAACAGCGCATCTTTCAATTTGAATCTCGACCTTTTTGAGAAAACTCTACCTTTACTAAAACCACTGTAACATTTGAACCGTACGTCCTAGAAACGAGATTTAAATGTCATTTTGAAGCTAACATCCTTAGCTTCCAAACGAACCCAAAATGAGATTCCTTATACTTCTTCCGTAATCGCGTTTCTCGCATGCGGAAAAGTTTGCTGTGATTTCATATTTGGCTCAATTTCACTCCATATAAAATAGCTATTTCTTGATTTCAACTTCTGAATTTCGTTTTCAATCTGCTAATCATTCTCCAATCATTGCTAGTGTTGCCCTGAACCAATCCAAAGCCACTCTCACTAGTTCTGAATCCTATTTAGCGAATTAAAATAATTTTTAGCATTTTTCCCATTCAATTCAAACCACAATTAAAAGCAATTGACCTGTTTAAATCATTACTGTTCTATCTAAGCTTGCTGGGGGGGATCGGGATTGAAACTGCAATTGTTGATTGTTATTCCTGAAACCTGTGTGCCCTCATTCCATCTCTTTATATTGCATATTGGGGGGAGTGAGTAGTGACGGGGGAAAGAGTGATCACATTGTCTTTTGATTGAATTCATATCAAGTTTTATTTCTGTGTTGCATTCCTTCCTATCATTGCATTTCCTTGAACCCATACAAAGTATTCTCTGCTACATTATCTTCCTATTCCTACTCCTAATTGATTAAAGAGATTGTTGATTATTGTAATATTACCCATTGCTGATCATTGCATAAATATTCATAAGTGTGATATTCAGATATTGTTTATATTCATAAAGGTTTGATATATATATTGTTCAATTCCTCAAATACATTTTTTAATTTGCAAAACAAACCTACTTCTTGGCTCAGTGAGGCCGGGGGGAATTCAAAGAGAGGGGCGTTATATAAGGATACATCATCCAGAATTAAAAGAACTTTTGACATAAAAATATATAAATAAGGGTTTCCATTGGGCATCCCATACTAGGCATTGACTTAGTTGGAGTGCTGGATTGAAATCACTTACACATTCCAAGTTTTACAGTCGGCCCGGTGGGATGGGTGTAGTTCCAAGCAACAGCAGGCCCTACACAATCCCCGAACGTCGGTCCTCCTCACCAGCCTTCGCCGCCCGGGTCTTTATGGTGGCTTCTACAGCATCGGCCTCATTTCCTTTGTTGTCCGCCATTTTGTGCTGCGGCATTTCGGTGTGGCTGCATCCCAAGAAAGCTTCTTTCCCGTCCTTTTAAACATCCGATCCGCTTGCAATTTTCAATTAGTACGGGGCACACGTTCCAACATCTATGCTTCCATTTATGGGGACCGTGAGTCGTTTTTCCGCATGTTTTCGCCGGATCAATTTCGGATCTTCAGAAGCAGCTCTACGAGACTCGTCCTACTTCAGGGCTAGTTAGCCACGCCCCTTCCCGTCCCTCATATATGCTCCTAATCTTGCGCCTTCTTAAACATCAATCAACAATGCTCTTATGTAAAGGCACCTTACCCTAGGACTGCCTCTGCTCTCTCGTATTACCTACCTTTTAAGTAGGCAAGAAGAGAGAGATCCCCTGTTCTTAAAAAAACATATATGCAAATGTTGCTGATCACCCCATACTGCCCAAGAGTGCAGTGACTTGCTTTGTCGCTGGAACTCTCCTCTGAGGCTCCCTTGTATTTGGCTCTCCTCTCAGGGAGCTGGTTCTGGCTCCTGGAAAAATCTTTCACCTGTACTTGACATCATGGAAGCAGAATTACGAGCTCTGTTATATGTGACTAAGTCCAAAAAAGTGTCTTTAACAACTCAGCGTCCTCAGTGTCTATAAACAAGCTGTTTGCGGCCGATATTTGGCCTTGTAAGTCACCTGTGGCCTTATTTATTTATTTTATTTATTGTGCATTTGTAGGGCGCTTATACATCAAGTAATTTTGTTTCAAAGCGCCCACAGGGCAGCTGGGAGGGAACATGGAAAGGAAATCAAATATAATAATGAAAGATGGAGGCAGACTTACTAGGACATGTGGGCATTCAGAACGTGCAAGTGCAGAGAGAGAGAGAGAGAGGGATAAGGGAGTGAGGGGGTACATGCTAGGTGTATCAAGGGGAAGTGCTGGGGAGTGAGCAGCTGTAAGTGCAGTGATCAATAAATAAGTGCAGGCCTGTGATGACATAAGCCAGTGGGTACCAAAGCAAAGTGCTGGGAGGGGTGGAGGCTGTAGGCGATTGGGCGTGGGAGGCCAGACCCAGAAGGTCACATAAGGGCCCTGGTCACCAATCTCAGCAACTGTAGGATTAGCAGAGAGATGGGACGAAGGGAAGGAGAAGGGGAAAAGGAGAGTCTTGAGGAGCTTCCGGAATTTGAAGAGATCGGGCTCAAGATGAAGAGGAAGAGGGAGGCTGTTCCATAGGACAGAGCCTGCTGAGGAAAGAGATCGGTCACCAGCTTCCTGTTCAGCAAAGCACTTAACCCACAGAGAGTTGGTGCCATAGGAGAGTAAAGATCTGCAGGGAGAGTATTTAGTAAGAGCAAGTTGAAGATAGTGTGGTCCCCGCCCCAGACAGCCTTGTGGATGATGAAGAGGGATTTGAATTTGATCCCTGCAGCAACCGGGAGCCAGTGGAGAGTTTTTAGGGTTGGAGAGAGGCGGTCCCTGGGCTTGAGGTCAAGGATATGTCTCACAGCCCTATTCTGGATTAGCCGTAGGGGTCATAGAGAAGAAGAGGGTAGATTAAGGCAAAGGCTATTGCAGTAGTCTAGCCAAGAGAGAACCAGAGCTCTGAGGACATTGAGCTTCTGGGGGAAAGTGAGCAAAGGAGGAATTCCTTTGAGGAGGTGGCGTTGAAAGTGGGACTTCTTGGCATACGAGGGATGAAGGAAAGAGAGGAGTCGTAGATGACTCCTAGGTTTCTGGCTTCAGATGAAGGAGAAGGGGGAGAACCCATAGAGGATAGCCAGAGTGAGACAGCGGGAGCAGGAGTCCCAATTGGAAGGGTCTCAGTCTTGCTGGCTTTGAGGCAGATATCCCATAGAGGATAGCCAGAGTGAGACAGCAGAAGTAGGAGTCCCAATAGGAAGGATCTCAATCTTGCTGGCTTTGAGGCAGAGATCATTGGAAGTGCACCAGGAATGGATGTCAGAGAGGCATTTAGGAATGATGGAGGAAGTAAGGCGAGGATCAGAGGGAAGTTTGAAGAGGAGTTGTGTGTCATCGGCATAACACTGGTAGTTTGGAGAGAAGGCAGAAATGAGGCGAGCAAGCGGAGCAAAGTAGTTGTTAAAGAGCCAGGGAGAAAGGCTGGAACCCTGAGGGACACCACAGGTGGAGATAGAGGTGGGGGAGGAGAAGGAGTCCAGAATAACCTGGGATGGACGGTCACTGAGGAAGGAGATTAGCCAGTCCAGTGCTCGCTCCGAGATACCTAGGTATTGTGGAGCCATTTTATAAGGATGGAATCCTTGACCATATCAAATGTAGAGGAGAGATAATGTAGAATGAGAACAGCTGGAAAGTTGGAGTCAAGAGATGCAAGAAATTCCTCACGGGCATTCAAAAGAGCAGTTTGGCTCTGGATGCTCGGAATCCAGATTGATGGTCATGGTGGCAGCCAACGAGGTCAGTGTGCTGGGTAATGGGGGTAAAACCAATTTCTTCAAGAGTTTCCCAAGGAAAAGGTGACAGATGTGGGCCGATAGTTGGCTGAACAAGACAGGTCTGCTGAAGGTTTCTTCAGGAGGGGGTGCACAAAGGAGTGCTTGAGGGATGAGGGGAAAGATCCATTAGCTAAAGAATGGTTGAAGAAATCAGCGAGTGGAGCTGATGTTGTCCTTAATGGTTCTGGAGTAGGAGGGGGAAACCTGCTTAGAGATCCTAGTCCTGCTTCTCCGATCCCTGAAGGAGTCTGGACTTTGGGTACAATAGCTTTCTTTTGAACTTGGTGACCCCCCCCCCCGTATAGCCAATGGGATGGTTTTCATAATGTTCAAGGTCTCTGGATTGATATGTCTTGAAATGAGCTTCAAAACCTTTATGTTCTCAAGAGTCTAGAAGTATAGGGTGCATCCCCGTCCCTTTCTTATGCTAGTAAGAGATCCACTGTTAGAATTTCAGCAACTCTGGAAATATCTTTAAGCATCGGAATTGGTGGGCCTCAATGTTTTAACCTTCAAGATGATCGTCTGTGCATTACTGTCCCTAGAAGCCTGCTTGGACCTTCTGTCAGGAACGGCAGTGCTGAGAACATATCCAGGCTTCCTGCTTAAAGTGCGTTCAGGGATTGGTTTGAGCTCAGATGTGATACAACCCAAGTTCTTACCAGATCCGTAGTCCCCAGAGCAGGAAGCTTGGCATTCCCATGATGCTCCTTGAGAACCTCGGATCTACAAGAAGAGGCAATCTGCTATTTGCAGTTGCGATGCTCCTTTCAGGTTTGGCTCATAGGTTTGGCTTTAGACTCTCTTGTGTCAACTTAATGGAAAGAGTTTCAGGTGTCCCAGACTTGACATAAGAGTGATTCATTTGCTTCACTTTTTCTTTTTGAAATGTGTGTCTCTTCTGTGTTAAGCGTGTGATGAGTAGTAATGTGGCAAACCTTACCTTTGGCATGAATTATTTTGGGGCACTTGACATAAGACAACCAGAACCTATTGGCATTGCCAATGCTTTTTGTCTCTCATGGGGCTCAACAAGGAGAAGGAAGTCTTCATCTACCCCTTATCAATCAGGGCAATACTTATGGCCTGTTCATTGAAATGTACCATTGGTGCAAATTTATCATGGCAGTCAATGTGTTTGGCCGTCAGTCCAGGGAATGTGGGATAATTCCTACATCCCTGTATACTAAGCACTGCTGTAACCCATTTCTTGTTGTTACGTACTACTTGTGTTGGATAACTATGAGCAGGATGTGGCAGCTGCCACCCGAGTGCTGCTATCTTACCCCCATGACTCCAGCATGATATGCTTGTATATTTAGTGCCTCCACTTACCCTTATCCCCCGGGCTGTGTGTCTATCCCAGTGATGGAGATGTCAAATGTTACTTTACTATTGTATGTATCACCTGGAACATTTCCAAGTAGTTACTGACACAATGGATGTAGCTCACTGAAGCTTTATCGTGAACAGCTTCTGGGCTCAATCACGTTCTTGCTTTGGGTTATAGGTATAATTGTTTAATGGTCAATCAGTAGAGCTTCACTTATCATAGCTTCCTTTTATCTTGTTCAACAGGTGGCCCTCCCAGGAGTGTCCAAGCGGACTTAGCACAGCCTATTTCGTGCCCGCAGGGCCTGCTTCATTCCATCAGCATTGATCAGTCTATCCTTTGCCCTATTGCTCCCCTATATCTTCCTGATCCCATTTAGGGGATCAGCCTGTAAGATGAAAACAGCACCAGGGTAATACATTTGGAGGAGAAGGTGCCAGTGTTTCAGTAATGAGTCAAGATTATTGGACTGTGCTGTGCCACAGTGAATCCCTTACAAAGAGGCGGTGGGCATATTACTTCCCTCTTCTGCCTTCTGTCTTTTCTTACTGAGGTCATTCTGGGCATTAAAACTATGACTGTTGCCTGAACTTACCCAGACCCTCCTTTTCAAACTCCTCGGACTGATGGGAATGAATGCTGACATCTGCGGGTCGTGTCCCCAGAGTCCTTCTCTCACTCTCTCTGTCACTTCTTTTATCAGCTATTGTCCATGGTCATGATCTGGACTCGTCTGTGCTAAGTGATCTTGACCCTCAAGGTTGCCTAATACACCTCTGTTCCACTCTATGGATGCCTTGCCTTAGTATGCAGGGCCAAACTCAGCTACAGGAGAGGGGAGCATTGGAAGCTGTTCAAGGTGGACCATCTTGGGTCAGCTATTGTAGGGTGCACACTCCAACCTGTGAAACTAAGGTAGCAAGTCCCAGCTCCCACAGACCGAAGTGTTCCAACTCCAACTAGTCATCCTCTCAGAGATGGGCACGGGACTCATACCCAACATTTGGCAACAGTAAAGAGGGAGAATTTGCACCAGGGCGAGAAAGGTTTTTTCCCCATCTCTCCACTGGCATTGGTGGAAAGTACATTTTAGACAGGAGAAAGTTACAAAAATGTTGCAAATTAGCAATATTTGGGGTAAGAAAATTGGGAATCTCTCGCAAAAATCATTTTGAGTTTGTCATTATCGGTTGCCCGTTGTATAAACTCTACGGAGCTCCTATCTACTTAATTAGCTTGCATCACCTCCGATCCTTCCAAGAGGTAGAGATTAGGGTTGGGTGAAATCTCCACACAAGAAGCGAAAATTGCAAAGTTCACACTGGAATCTGCTTCCTCCCGTTCAGCAAAATCAACATTACGCTTCTGCCGCCACTGACATTTTCATCCAGGTTTGAGCCGTTTCACGCAGAGCGTGATGTTTCCGTTCCGTGTTGGTCTCCTATAGCGAGACAAGACACTTCATAGAGGTCTTTTTTTGATTTGTGCTAACTTTGTGCAGAGACACGAGAAACTTTGCACAGTTTTTCAATTTGTGCTAGGTTCGTGCAGCGACACGAGAAACTTTGTGTTTGACTTTTTAGATCCATGCTAGTTTTGTGCAGTGTCATGAGAAGGTTGTGTGGTACGTTTCTGAACCATTTTAGTTTTGTGCAGAGACACAAGAAACTTTGCATGGTTTTCCCCCATACATGCTAGTTCCATGCAGTGACACGAGAACATTTGTGCGGATCTTTTTTTTACCTGTAATAGATATGACTGGTTTCGACTCCATGGTTGGTGGAATGGAATCTTATCAATTACGCCATCCCTAATAAAGATGACAGAATCTCCAGTGTTGCTAAGCAGATTTGGACTCTCCCGAAAATGCAAGCTAGGCAGAGGTCAAAGTAGGTGGGAACTAAAGGGTACAGCAGTCCCTTGCTTTTGGGGGAAACAAGTCATCAATCCCTTACTTTATTCGACCCGTAGCACCGTTCCAGGACGACAGGGAAGGACACCTTTATTTATTTAACTTCTCCCTTACTGGGGATGTGAACCTGAGCGATACTGGTAACACGAAAGAATCACACCGTGCTGTCCTATCTTGCGAGGGTACTCTTGTTCATTTGTATAGACTGCCTGGAACATACCACGCATTGCGGAGCAACCACAAAGCCCTGCTCTGCAGAGATCTGTGTCTTCTGCAATTAATCAAGTGTCTGTACAGATAATGAGCGGGGGAGTAGGAGTTGTGGCTATAGCCCTAGAAGTGTCCCTTAAGAGGTGGGAATGGTGGGTGATTGGAAGGGGTAATTGATTAAAGCTGCATGCTGTTGGGACATTGACTAGCGAAGCATTGGATGATGTATTCGACCTGAATCAGTCGTGACACCACCGTCTAGCAGAGATCAGATCAGGCATGGTAATATAGTGAGGCACACTTAAATGTTGCTGATCACAATGTGCTCATTACCAATGGTGGAATCTGTCAGCCCATTTTCTGGTTTCTAGATGTGTGGTTCTTCTCCAGAAGGTGCGATTGTGAGGAGCGACTGTCCCTTCAGTTCTTTGGACACGTTTGTCAAGTGAGAGGCATCTCTCCACACCCCAGGAAAGTGAGGGACAATAAGGAGGCCACTGCCCTGAACTCACAGACAGAGTTGAGGAGTTTCCTAGGGATTGTAAAGCTCAGTGGAAGGAATAGCCCTGAGTCAGCAAGCAAGACTAAACCGTTTCGAGCACTTACAGAGAAAGACCATGAATGGCGACGGGGATCCTCTGGAGATGATGCGTTCACATCGACAAAAGGAGCGCTAACCACTCATTCACCAAGCTGCTGATCCAAGCTGATGGTAGATGCAAGCCCTTATGGGACTAGGTATTGCACTCCTACATACTGACAATGTATGCGAGTGTATTTTGAGCGCCAGCCAATCCCTTAGCCCCATAGAAGGCAACTACTCTCAAATCAAAAGAGAGGTGCTGGCGGTAGTGTGGGCATTCTGCGACTTTCACTTATAGATCTTCGGGGGGCCTGGTGGTTGTAGTCACATAACACTAGCCCCTGATACTCACCATGCAGGGTTCTTTGCAACACCTACCAGCCAGAATATAGAGCTGGCTCCTGATGTTCCAAAATACAATGTGCAGGTTAGCTATTGTGCAGGGACCGATACCCCAGCAGACTTATTATCTCGAGAGCCCCTGTATCAATGCCAATCAACTGATGCAGTTGATGCCACAGCAGACGTTCATGTCAACATAGTCACCACATCGGCTGCCCACTTTGCCGCCAGATGGGGGATGGAGATATTGAGGGTAGAGTACGGATCGGAGAAAAAGCAGGCGATCGAATGGGGTCTGGGACTCAATGCTGGACTTGCCTGATGAGACCAGTCCCCCTGAATTGCCTGGCCAGGACAGAGGTTCAAGCCTCATGTCTGAGTCAACAAAGACATTTCTGGTGGCAAGTACCAGATAAAGATGGACAGGACACAACCAAACAGATTGAATGACTTTAGGGCATGGAGATGGGCACTGTTTACTAAAAGGGAGTTTATCACATTTCTGATTCAATTTTCCGGTAAGGGAAGGGGTGTTGTATGTGCTGTGAAGGATCAGGATATGATGTAATACCCCAAACACACATAGAGAGTAGCATGTATGAGCGGGGACAAGGAGGCATCACAGCGTGAGGAAGAGCAATAAGGAGGACATCCACAGATGTGTGACAGACAGCGAGTGTCTCTGTGTACGTTCTTTATGTACTGCAATGGAGCTTAAGCATAGCAAGGCCCAAAAACACAGTGCTTATATATAGGGAGCACAAATGGGGACTACTCTGTGACGAGGATGGAGGATGGTAGTACAAAAGGGGTTACTTACTGGTAATCTGCATTACTCTTAGTCCTCATAAAGCCTCACAATACTTAACGTCTCTCACTGCTCCACGAATGGGAAACATTGGCCAGAATTTAAGAATTCAGTTACAGGAAGTGATGTGAAAGGGGTGGGCTCTCATGCTCTGCAGAAGGCCCGGGAAGAGGTTGTGGTGTGTTCCTTTAAGAGCCTTGTGACGTGTTAAGTCACAAGACCAAGTTAATAAATATGGGATGCCTCCACCCACAACATTGCCGATGAGGCGGTTTTACGCATCGGGTCGGGACCCGTGTGTAAGTGAACCCGCTGACACACCGTGCCGTGTCCCTGCGAGTCCCTCTGCCGATGAGGATAGAAAGTGGGCTTGCCCCAGACACAGCGCTGACTCGCCTGCTTGCTGGTGGCAGCCGCTACGGTTCACACCCAACACAAGGTGCCCAGGCCACCAGCGATAATTACATTATGTAAATCTGCAGCTGCAGCACCAACCGCCGTGGCTCGTATAACTTTGTCCTGCAGCCCAGGGATCACGAGAAAAGAAGAGAAGTTCATCCCTAGGGTGCAAACTCAAATTGGAATGCGCGAGAGCTCAGGCCCATGACAGCATCCCTAACATTAACCTCTGCACTGCCAGTACTAGACTACATGGGATAGGGCCTCCTGCCAGGTGTCTACAAGCTGCCATTGGGTTGGCCAGAGACACTCAGTTGGCCAGTGTTGGTACAGGGTTTGCAGCTCCATCTAGGAGTGCTTGTGCACCCCTCCCTCACTGCACCTCACGCAACAGACAAACAAACTGCATCACACATTGATTGGCCCATATCACCACCCCTGACTGGGTTGCAGCTCCTACCGAGAGTGCTTGTGTGCCCAGATATGGCCCCAACTGTACATCTATGCCTCGCCAGAGGTGCTGGGCCCTATGTCCTCGCAGCCAAGAAAGGAGAACTAGAAGCGTTCACTCCAACGGTGAGAGCAGTGACTGTTCCATGCCGACAAACACTGCACAAGTTATCATGGTGAATGAAGACGATGGTGCACCGGCTGGTGCTAGGATGCCATGCCAGTCGATGACCCTTGTACCCTTGCAGGAATTCAATGTCTCTAGGGCCCCTTCAGCATTAGGCCCCAGGTGGTCTGCCTAGGTGAAGAGTCTGGAGCTGTTTCTGGTGGCATCAGTGGAGGATGACGATGCTACAATAAAATCGGTGATGCTTTATTTGGCTGTCCCTATTGCCAGCAATATTTTTGAGACCCCGTTGCCCTTGACATGTCGTTCAATGCGGCTAAGACTGCCCTCCTAGAACATTTTGTGCCCATGGCGAATCTTGACTATGAGGTCCCTCATGAAGAATGCTCTGCAGAAAGAGGGGGAATCCCTTGACGCCTATCACTGCAGGTTACACCGGTTGGCCACGACTTGTGCAGGGCCGAATGAGGATCACGAGATGTGTCAACAAATCATTCAGGGGTGTTCCTCCGTTAAACCGAGACGACAGATACTGCGTGAAGCAGGCATTGCTCTAGTCCGTATTCTGGAACTTAGGCACTGCCATGAACTGACGGATGTATGCTGCCATGAAGTCAACCAAGTTGGAAGAAGTTTGCCCAGTGGGTTGTCAACAATTCTGGAAAACAGACAAACGCCTTCTGTGGAACAAGAAGAATTGTGAAGCATGGAGATAACCCTGTGTCCCAACTGTGGATACTAACTACCTCACTCCAGTGACTGCCCGGCAAAAGGGCACATGTGTGAGAGGTGTGGTGTGATCAACCATTTTGCATAAGTATGCCGTGCACCTACACATTTTACCCACCTGCAGGTTCCAAGTGGGCCCAAGACAACAATATTAGAGACACCCCATGATCCTACACCCATGGACGTGGTGATGACCAAGGCTACAATGGTCACTGCCTCGGACGGCCAAATGGAAGTGACAAGGAACTCCAGCTTCTTCTGCAAGATTTCTGACCGAACTGGAGAAAGCAGCGGAGACTGCCCTACCAGAGGGAGGTGAGCTAGTCCCCCATGGTGGCCAGGCTTCGGGAGTGATGAATCTAACATGGCAGGACCAGAGTCCAGCAATGGGGAAGGAGAACCCATAGATCAAGGAGGGGGTACGACTCTGAGAGAGGAAAGACCTGAGAGAGACAGAAGACACCCGGTGAGAGAGCGTCACCGGCAACCGGTCTACCACAAAGAATAGGAAGTCAATATCCCTTGAGGCTAACCCTAATTGGCCTCAGGAGAACTAGCCCTCGTGGTGAACGCTGCCTTATGGATGTTGTGATAGCACCTGTGGTGATTGTTGTGAACATGTACTGATTATTTTGTTTGGTTATTAAAAAGGAGGAGTGTGGTGTGTTCCTTTGAGAGCCTCCTTGTTAAGTCACAAGTTAATAAAGATGGGACTTCTGGAGCACTAGCGGCAGTGCATCCAGCGACCCGAGCTGAGCCACATGTGTCTTTGTGAGTCATTACTGTGGGTGGAGGGCCCCATCTAGATACCGCCTCCACAAACAACAGAGGTCCGAAATAGCTTTATCAATTCTGCCTCCTGAAAGGGGGGGCACCAAATGCAATGAGGATGGTAATGAGTCACGGGGAAGAACATCACTAATCCCCCAGTGCACTGTAAAAGATGGCGAAAACCAAAGCATGTAGACTCTAACATTTGTACTATGTTGAAGCCTTTTATTTATTTTGATATTTCATATCGTGCACACGAGCCACCGCTGTGGCCCTCTGCAGCGTGGCCCTCCTTGCCTTCAGGCCTCAACTACATAATATAAAGTAAGTGGCACTTTTTCTAAAACATCATACATTTCCCCCTTACAACATCAAGATCCCAGGATTCAAAGAAAAAATAGCCCTGGATTAGCATATCCCAACTTGAGCGTTCTTTTGACATACAGCCAGAGGTCGAAGTGAGTGGGAACTAAAGGGCAATATGTTCCTCTATTTTTTGGCAATAGCTGCCATTTTTCCCTTACCCAGGGCACCATTCCTGGATAGCAGCTGGAGGGCTTGTTTGTATTTTCCTTCCCCTTACTGGGGATTGTTTCCTGGGTCCTGCTGGGAATACCCTAGTATCACATATTGCTGAGCTATATTGCAGGCGTTGGTTTTCAATAGCCTGCTTGTGACATAACGCAAACCACCACATAGGCCTCCATCGCAGTCATCAGCATTTGTCTTCTAGATTTAAACATGATTAGTGTGTAGTTACTTCAGGCACAGTTGTATGTGTAGGTAATGGGTGGAAGGGTTGCTATAGTCCTTAGCGTAACCCTTAAGAGGTGCGACTGATATCATGTTACATTAGTGTGATTTATACCATGAACTGCTACCATTTGCACGGCCACCAGGCACTTTGGTCGATCTGAAAATAATAGGAGTTGGCTTGTTCTTTTGCTTTTGCTATGGTGTTGTTAATTTCAGTTCAGTAAAAACAGTCATTGTGTGTGTGCATCTGCGTCTAGGTGGTCTGTGTTGGCAGGAGTGAAAGGCATTTGGGTCCACATGGGTGGGCCTTGTGGGCCCACGGCCCCACGATGCATTGGCCATGTTGTGATTGTGTGAGCTATTGGAGGAGGTGTGGAGTTCTGCTGTTTGGTATCAGTGTGGGGGGATTTTATAAGTCGTGTGTGTATGGCATAGTTTGTTTGGGTGTGTTATGTTTGCAGGAGTATGGAGGGTTTTAGTATTGGTTAATGGTGAAAAGAGTGCAATCCTCATGGCATCGGGTTAAGTCGTAGTGGAGCAGGTCGCTTGTTGGGTAACTGAAACCCAATGTGCCATGGTGAACTTTGTTTGGTCTGTCTTTGACAATGGCCTATGCCTTGTGTATTTTTAATGCTTTTCTAAAAGTTAGGTGCACCTCTATTGTGTATTTTCCCTTGGGGCGGGCATTCCAAAGTTTAGTTGAGATGCTTTAAGATGCTGATCCACCATATTTCATTTTTGAAAACTATTTGGGTTCAAGGAATATGTCAATACTAGACCTCCGGGTTCTGTCTGACCTGTGGATGCAGATTCCTTCTTGCAGGAATTCTGCTCCTTGGCCGTGAATTGCTCTGTGAAGGGTGCAGAGTGTGTTTAAATAGATGGTAAAGCGGGTGCCAACCGCTCCCCCCTCAACTGAGTAAAGATAACATGATAGACAGATCAAATTATTCTATTATTGCAGAAATCAGGATTATATAGCCTTTATTTAAGGTAAAAAGTGTATATGGCACTGAGCATGTTTGGGTTAGGATGACCCAGGAAGTGAAGGGTGCTTCATATATCACACAAATACCATAAGTGTATAAAGATATATTATAAATAAGGGATACAAAGTGAGAGATGCTTAAATAAATAAATAATAGCTCTCTGAAGAATAAATACAGTGTCAGACAAAGATATATTTCAAAATGGATAACTCAACTACAAAATGGTTTCCAGGTGTGAGAGACTATGACTCATGCCAAGAGCTTTCAGACAAGCAACAGAAGCTGATACATTGAAGACAGTCTTTGACAGCATCTTGTAGTTAAGTAATTTGTTTGTGTGAGGTTAAAAATAGAACTTGGCAGGAAAAGCAGACAAGATTAATGATGAAGCCAGATAAAGCAAGGAAAACCTGGATACATGTATCTATGTTCATAATGAGGTGGGCACAATGTGCTTCATGCAGACCATTTTGAGAGACCAGCTGTATTATTTGACACCAGATAATAGAGTGTATCTATTTCGGCACAGTATAAGGCACTAACTAACTTGGCAGGACCTCGAAAATCGTATAAAGAGTAGACTATGATGTGGTGAAGGTGTTTTTGGCAGATGTTGAGAACTGTCATAAATGTGTCCAGTCAAGTCTAAAATAAGCTTGTCAGTTTTGTGCATCAGAGAAAATTGTGTAAGCCAGCTATGCTAATGTGGGCTTGATGTACACCAGGTAAGCCATCTAATGACATTGAAGGAATGTTTTGTCTCTGACTAAGAGGACCTATCAGAAGCATACTCTGACCAAGGTAGTCATTTGCATAAGGATGTTGCATCATCCAAATAACCTACATAAGCAGGTTGAAGGCAAAATGTTTTGAGTGTGTCCATAGCGTGTCTTGTAACCACAGCTAATAAATAATGCTAGGAAACTCCCAGGCTGCTGATTTTCTCTCGTCTCTCTATTTCTGAGGAATGCTCATGGATGCCTGGTGTTTGATGGAGGATGGCGACCAGGGCTCTCAGTTTAAGATGCTTTTTGATTCCAATATGGCCACGGCACCCTAAAGACGTGCGTACAGATAGCTCCGACAAACTCATATATTTAAAGAGTATCGGTCCTCCAAAATTCCCACTCGATGTGAGTTATTAATGTGCATGGGAAACACCAGGCTCGCAGGAATGGTGAGGAGCTCCGGAAGAAGATTTTAGTGGTGTTGCACGAACAAAGCTGAGGGTACACTTCCGGTGGGGCATCGCTCATGGGACCCAGAAACATGCAAGAAATAGAAAGACAGGGGGGACTGGCGCCCCCGGTAACGGTCGCTACATAGGCAAATTGCGCCCTGGAAAGGGGCCGTGAGGTGGTGGTCGGCGCAAGCAGAGTGAAGGTTGCACTACAGGAGGGGCATGGCCTGTAGACCTGGAGGTTGGCAGTCAATGGGGCGATAACTACGGAATAACCCTGCAGGCAAAGGACAGCAGGTCAGTATTTTGAGGCCCTGAGTATGGACAAGAGGCTTAGCCCCAAGGACTTTTGATCTGGGCGTCACCCGCCTTTGTTGTAAGTGGAACCCCAATGTGAGCGCTGGCCTAATTCGCAGGGTGGATTCTGCAATAATTATTGGAGGCTTCTGCAACGGATAAGATAAAAGGCTGGTATCCCACCACAGAACCTTGGAAACTAGGACTGAACATCTTTAAATTCAACAGGCGGCTAAGTGAGACTCAGCATGGCGGTGCTCGGTACAAAGTGGAAAGGTCCATGACTGAACCCTCGCTGTGGAGAGACAAAAGCTGCATCCGGCTAGAAGCGGATTTCTGTGACACATTATACAACTGTGCTGTATTTTCCAGGTGAGCTGAATCTCAGCCAACTGAACACTGGCCATATGCTACTACTCCTATAACATCACATGCCGAGGGGGAAAAAGAAGCCTATCCTAGTGGGACCCAATACAGGTCCTCAAACTAAATTAAACCCGCTACAAAAACTGTGGGCACTGAGCCAGGCGCCACCCATAGCAGGAAATGCACCGATATTTACCCCCGAAGAGGAGCCCTGAAGTCTTGACTCAGAAATGGCGGATTATAAAGAATAATAATAATGTCTTGTTTTATATAGTGCTACAAGCCTGCAGGCATCTAAGCCCTGAGATATCAGTTGATATTATTATGCCACAGCATGGTATTGCATGGTACTCAATTTATTGACCTCGGATAGATGAAAGATTGAGTTGGCCCTGCCAGGATTCAAACCTACATCAGCAGGCTGCACACAGTTGTCAGAAACGGGCGCTCAGCTTGTTGTACTATCTGACCAGCCATCTGATTTCTATCTAAAATCTTGGGGGATGCTATAATGGAAAAGAAAATTGAAGGTAAGATTATTGACTTCTTCGAGTTTAATGCGCTGCAAGATACCTCAGCAAATATAACTTGGGATGCTTTTAAAGCAAGGCCCTGCAGAATATTTATAGCAGAAGCGGTATATAGACGCAAACAAAAAACAGCCTTAGAGACAGAATTGGAGCTAGAGCTAAAGCAAATAATGGGGAAAATGGAAACTCTCACAGGCCATTCTATCCAAAGAGCATATAGAATGGTGGCTGGCAAATTAAATCTACTCCAAGCAAGAAAAGCTGAAAAGTCTTTATTATACCTCACACAAAAAATATTATGTTACAGCTAATAGAACAGAGCATTTGTTAGCCAGGCAACTACGCTGAAGAATAGCCTCTCAAACTATTCAGTCTGTCCAAACCCCCTCTGGGGAATTAGTCACAGAAACACCCCAAATTATCTCGCAATTTCAAATGTTTTACTGTAATCTATATCGGTCAGACTGTCCTGACCTAAAAACTCAGATGGCATATTTAGAAGCAATCAATCTCCCCCAAATTACACAGGTGAAGCGGGAAATTCTAGAGGGGGACACTACTTCAGAAGAAGTACTCAGGGTCATAAACTATCTCCCCCCGAATAAATCTCCAGGCCCAGACGGTTTTTCCGCCCAGTTTTATAAAATATACCGGAAGGTACTGACCTCAAAACTAGTACATTTATATAACTCATTCTCACAGTCAGGGCATATGTCCTCCACAATGGAAGAGGCAAAAATATTTCTATTTACAAAGCTTGGGAAAGAACGGGCAGACGTGGATCCTATTGCCCTATCGCCCTCATTAATATAGATGGAAAGATGTATACAGCGACTGATATCTAGATTTGTCTGGAATAATACATCTTCAAGGGTAGCATATGATGTTTTAACTATACCTACAAACAAGGGAGGACCGGGTCTCCCAAATATGTAAAAATGTTATCAAGCTAAATAACTTCGACTAGTGAACGAGTGGTGGGGTAAGGAGTCGTAGAAAAGGTGGGTCCAAATGAAACAGGCGATAGGTGGACTACAACTCGATATGGCTACTCAAAAGGGGCCGCCCCATAATATCCACAAGAGTAGGATTACATGTTTGGTCGAAGAAGTGTGGGACATATAGGTAAAACAATCCCAATTCACAACATTCCCCTCGCCCATCACGCTGCTGTTTTTTAATCCTCAATCTACTCTGGCCTAGAACCAAGGACATTTAGCAAGTGGAAACAGGTCTGCTGCACGAAACTGTGAGATATGTTTCAGGGCTCAGATCCTAAGCCGTTTACTCAATGCAAAATAGAATTAGGACTAAAAGAACTAGCCCGCTTTCAGTACTTCCAGGTCCGACACTGGATACTGGCTCCCCTGAACAAACAGGCAAATCTAGAGAGCTCAGCTCTTTTGAAATATTCACTAGCACAAATTCGGGGGATAAGGCTCTTATCTAAAACTTATATAAAATGAATGCTGAGGTTCCCCCTGCTACTCCCCCATGCTATAGATCCCAATGGCAGCTAACTTTGGGAGAACAAATATCACAAGATAGTCCCAAATTCACTTGCACGGTCCAAATAAGGGAATTTTGGTACAAGCGGCTAGTTCAATGGCACTACACGCCGGCCCGCCTGCACAAAATGAGACCAACTATTTAATTGCAATGCTGGAGGCAATGTGGCTTACTTGGGGGTTGGGGTTATATATGGTGGAGCTGTCGAAAATTGAAGAGATACTGGGCAGAAATCGATCTTCCGGTTTCTAATTCTTTGGTCTCCATTATAGTGGTTATTTGAGAAGATTTGGCTAATTGTGATAATATCCCTAAATCCCATGACGTTGCCCATATTTTGAAGAGAATTGTAATCTGTTAACAAAAAAAGGGAAGAAATTGTATAAATTGAATCTGGAATTTGGAAGTGTTTATATTTATTTGGATGTAAGCAGATAATTCATTGGAATTAGATTTAGTTTTTTTGTTTTTTTTTGCTTAAAAAATGTCATGATGAAATGTATTTAGTGTGTAGATTGTATAAGTTCTTTCTTGTTTGTAATTATATATTACATTTGTAAAGGTTGATTCTTTCTATTAAACCAAATACAATTTAAAAAAAAAGATCGATAGTAAGATGGCGCAAATATTTGGTGTATTGAAACCTACTTCCCTTAAGTCTAATCATTTGTTGATTCTCGAGTCAAAAATGAAACCATGTTCGAAACAAAAATCTAAAACCTTTGTTATATAGCAACTGGCTGTTTTATTAGGTATTGCACAAAAATGGAAATCTAAAGACTCTTTGCACTATGCTGAATGGTTATCCAGAGTATGGAACTTTGTCTCTCTTGAATGGATTACGTACATTATTCAAGGTGATCAATTGAAATTTCCACAGGACTGGACGGACGTACTTGAATTCTTACAAAGTGATTCTAACCTTTCGATACTGTCATCAGCACCTTCGAACCCTGGGCGTTCATTGACTTAATTTTCATTTGAACTTTTATCTTTTCAATATTTACCATGCACAGACAGTGGGGGCCGGGGGGAGGGCGGGTGCTAAGGTTGAATGGGGTGGCAGGGGGTGGGGGGTAAATTACTGTTTGTTATATACAAAATACCAATAAAAATGTATTTAAAAAGAAATCGATCCTTTGCCTGACTGATAGCCATTGTAGAGATGTTAGTGCTGGCATGATGTGGTCTCTCTTGTTGAGTCTTACTGCTCTGTCCTGGATCCGTTGTAGTTTTTTGGTGAGGTAGTCAGACATGCCGAGGTAGATGCTGTTGGCATAGTCCATTCTTGGAATGGCAAGTGAGATAATGGCAAGCATTTTGTGTGGAAAAGTGAGAAAGAGTAATATCCGTATGATAGATCGTAGGTGGAAGACACATTTTTTTAGTACTACTTTCAGATAAGGTTCCTGTGTGGATGATTAGAAAGGGGCGGGTGCATGAAGTTGCATGCTTAGGCGTCAATGACTGTTTCTTTCAATGTGTTTCGTTTAGTCTTGTTAGTGCAGTTATAAAACATAGTATTTGGTGTTGAGTCCGGAAAGGCAGGGCCCAGGTATGGGGTTTGTATTGGGGGAGGGAGAACTAAGGTGGATGGGTATGGAGTCGGTGGGGTGCAGGAGCAGGCAGAGAAGTGGGCATGGGAGAGGGAACATAGATGCACTACTTTTTTTGTGCACTTCGACCCATGCATTTAGTGAACATCGATAAAGGATTAATAAAATGCACTTTCTGTGCATGTTATCCAAAGCAGTTTTGGGTCAACAGAATGAGATTTATTTGCATGCTTAGAAATCTAGTATCAGAGCGTCTCCTTCACTAATATGGCCACTGTAATTGTTTCACTTTTTATAGCCAGTTTGGGCAACCTCTCATGCTCGTGTTCTAATAGAGAACCGGATGTTACTGTGAGAGCTGGGGACCGCTGTAAGACAGACCAAGAGGGGGAAGGGGAAAGGAGTGTGTGGGTGGTCCTGACAAATGAAGAAGTATCCACAAATACGTGGGAGTCACAGGCCAGCATTTCAACTACACCATTTTGGCGGCAAGATTCTCCTCCCCACCTTCCAGCTCACTGTGACCGCTGCACCATCTAATCCACAGCCACCCAACAGACGTAGGCCGGGACAGCGTCTTGTGCTTTCCTTATGCCTCCTGCACCCCTATAGAAAATTGTGAGTACCAGCGACTCGACCGCCCACCGCAGGAAAAGCACAATAACGAAAAGGCAGCACCCTATAAAATGATGCAGAGCGCAAGGACTGCACCATGGGCTAGTGGGTGCACGCTAGAGGAATGCACCTCAGCCCACGTAGCAGCGCGTATTAGCCAGGCCCAGCATCGTGTAGCAGCACAGGCCAGCACAATGAAGCGTTCACCAGCAGACAAGGCAAGCCTCGCTGAGCAACTAAAATGGACACAAGCATTCCTCAAGACAGATCATACAGACTTATCGCGCCCTATGATACAGTAAAAAAAAAGAAAAAAAGTTTCTTTCAACCATTAAAACTAATTACAGACAGATGGCATTAAACCCTCCTCCACAATCCACACAATGCTAAACAGTACAATGTACCAGATACCACCATGGCCATCCAAAAATCACCACAGGAGGATCAAGCAATTCAAGAAAGCAAAGGAATCAATAACAGCACCACAACAATACCAACTCACACACTGACCCTTCAGCATGTTGAACCTCCACCTAACTTTTTACCACGTCCTGCAACACCTCTCCTTCCCTGGACAAGATGGAAACAAGACGTTCTAACTTACCTAGACGCATCCAATTGTCAATTTCTGTCTGCCGCCAAAAAGAAAGCAAACCTTCTGAATTGCATAGGGTCAGAAGCGCAAGAAGTCAGCAGTCACCTACCACCAAAACCTAGTGTCCTTCAGAAGCCCTGCTGCAGAAATTAGACGTTCTAACTTACCTAAAGTGAACACAGCAATGAAAAGACTTGCTTCTACATACTTGTACAGCAGCCAGGCGAGACCACATAACAATACATAGCTGTATTGAAAAGGTTAGCTGCAACCTATGTTTAGAGCTTATCAAAACGAGGTGATCAAAGACCAACTCATGGTTCACAACATGTATGAGATTGTCTGTTGCTCGCAGTCGAACCAACACTAAATGAAGCATTGTTTTAGCCAAAGGAGTTGAACAATCCATGATCTGGATTAACGCCTTAGGCAAAGAGAAGGCGCAAGTACAAGCTGCCAATGCACCCCAGTTGCTTGACCCGATCTGTGCTCTACACAGCAAAAAGACCAGACAGACACATTTCTCTGGCAACGTCAACAGAGAAGCAGGAAAGAGAACTGGTCCCAATCGATGTTGATTCTAGCGACAGCTGCTTAAGATGTAGTACCTCAGATGGTACCGCAGTGAAACTGCCCATCACGGGGAAAGAAGTGTGCCGCATGTGGGCCTATGAATCGCTTCTGCAACACAAGTGTCCACAAGCAATCAGTGAGACAGGAACATGTGATGCCAAAGTCGCCTTTATCCACTTATCAAACACAGTCCTTGCAATAGATGGACCTGAGGAAGAAATAGGGCCACCTAGACCCGTGATAAGCATACGAATCATGAAGACGTTTTTCACCTCATACTCAAACTGGGTGCAGCACAACAAATACTTTCAAATAATGGATCAGAGAAACAAAGTTTGCAAGTGACAGAAACAAGTAATTCACAAGAAGGAGTCAAAGAGCTGCATGAAAAACTAAATCAGAAGTATCTCACACTTTTCACCACAACAACCGCAAAGGTTATTTATTTCAAGCACCATATTGTTCACAAAGATGGTGCAGAGCCAATTAAACATCAGGTACGAAAGATACCATTCAGGTTGCAAGATCAGTTGAAGGAACAGAGTAGTGATATGTTAAAGGGAGTTGTCATCACAGACGTGGAAGGTACAGAGTGGTTGGCGCCAACTGTACTTGCCTACAAACCTGATGGGAAAATAAGGGTATGTCTGGACCTGCCAAGCCTCAACAGTACCATCAAAGTTGATGTACAACCCCCACCCAACATATCAGAGATGATCAGCAGGATTAAAGAGGCAAAATACTTCTCCACCTTAGACTTAAGCTCAGTTTACCCTCAAGTTGAGCTCACAGAGGACTTAAATCATCTGACAGCATTCATAACTCCCATTGCGCATTCAAGTTCTTACAAATGCCCTACAGGCATGTTTCAGTTGTGGCTGTTTGTCATTGACTGATGGATACACTATTTGGACATGTAGAGATTGTTGCCTCCTTCCAAGATGATTTTCTAATTTATATTGCCTCGTAAAAAAAACAGACTATTGTTTTACAAGAAGTCCTAGAAATTCTGGGTTTAAAATGTTATTGTCATAACAACTAATAAGAACAGAAGTGGAAACAACGACTATTAGTGACCAATTAAACATGCACATAGTCAATTAAAGTCAAAACATACTAAACAATTCATCATAAACTAACTGGAAACGCTATATATAAGAGAAAGAACAGGGGAGAAAGAAGGGGAGAGAAAAGAAGAAATACCGAAATGTAGTACTGAAAATTACATTCGCAATAAACCATACAACAGACACAGGAACCCTACAAGTTCATTGCATAAAATTACAGGTAATTATACATAACAACATTATTCAACATTAGGAATGCCGTGTCCCTGAGGCAAAGATCAGAGTTGACACCCCATATCTCAATAAATGCCTAAAGTTAGGCATTTTCAAAATCACTTATTAGGATTATAGGGTGCATTGATTTTCCCTTCCTGTTCTTTTGTGTTTTCCACTGTAGCTTTGCTTTGTGTGTTTGATACAAAGATTATATATTTGTGTCCTTTTTACCTTCAAGATGTACAAAATTGTCTTTTTAATCTTTTTTATATATAAATAAAATTTGATCTCATGTACGCTCATGCGTCTGGCTATTTGTATTTGCTGACTGTCTATGTTAATGTTGCTGTGTAGCCTTCAGTGTGTGTGACCATAAGTATTTCAACCTCTCTCTAGGATCGTAGTAGTGAGGGGTAATCAATTCTCCAGTGCCGGATCCCGGCACGCCTTTTTTCTCCTTATAAAGATCAGAGTTAACCATAAACATCAAGAAAATTCTAATAAAATATGGACTCACTCTAAAGGTCACTAAATGCAAGTTGTTTTTAACCAAAGTGGATTATTTGGGGCACAACCTGTCACCACAAGGAGTTAAGCCAAAAACAAAGCTAATGAAGTCCATGGATGAAGCACCAGCCCCCACCAAAAAAGAAAAGCTTACATCATTCCTCAGCCTGTGTGAATCTCATGCCAGGTGTGTGCATTCATGGCGGAACCACTGAGATGCATAAGCAAGAAAGGAACCACTTTCATTGAGGAAGAGAAAAGCAAAACACTGTGAAGTCCATCAAACATCTCATCGCAGAAGCCCCATCATTAAATGTTTCAATACAAAGGACAAAACCACAATAACTGTTGATGCTAGGATTGGAGCGATCTTATTACAACTTTGAGATGGTAATGAAAATACAGTGGGATACGCCTCGCGAGTACCTAAGCCAACAGAGGGGAATTATTCATAGAGAAGCTCTGGTGTGCTTGTGGGCTATACAGCTTTTCAAGCAATATGTGTGGGAAGCTTCCTTCTTACTCAGAACCAACCACAAGCCTCTAATTCAAGTTCTGTCAGCTGCATGCACAACAAAAATAACTCGCAGATTAGTCCGATTTTCAGCGATGTTGTGGGAGTATTACTATGACATACAGGAAAAGCAGCGTTGCGGCAAACTGGCTTTCAAGAATACTAATTGAAAATTCAATCGTCAATGACACAGGGTAGTTGCCCTACTTGCCAGCATATCAGCAATGAAGATGGGCTACAGGCTGACAGAGAAGACACAATCATGCAGGCAGTGAAGAAACATAGGCGGCAATGTTGGCTCTAACAAAGCATTTCATAAAGCCCAAAATGAACTCCCTGTGAATTAGATGTTTTTAAAGAGGGTAGACACAAGAGTGCCACCAATACATTTTCAAACCATATAGTTACAAGCAACTCATCAAGGTCACTTGTGAGAACTGTTATGAAAGGAGTGTTGATTGAAGGTTATTGGTTGCCTGCAATTGATTTGGATGTTGAGGGACTTGTGAGAGAATGCATTGAATGTGAATCATCTGATAAGGGTTTAGTTACTAAGTCAGCTCCCATCACTTCTGTGCCCATACCTGGCAGACCTGGGCACACAGTAGCAATAGATCTGGCGCGGTCCCATGGTACAGTCTCGAAGGAGTATAAATATGCAGTAGTGATCATTTATCTTTTTTCAAAATGGCCAGAAGTTAAATTTGTAGAATCCATTACTACATCATCAGTAATAGAAGACTTGAGGTCACTTTTTAGTGGAGGGACTGCCAGAGATTTTAATTTCAGATAATGGAGAGCAATTGACCTCCAATCAAATGAAGACATTTCTGAATTCTTGTGGTACACTACATCATACCACTCCACTGTATCATCCCCATGCAAACGGCTTGAGAGATTTTATAGAGTTTTGACATCAAGGATAGAATTGGCCATTAAGAGTAATCCCGAGCCATGGAAACCTGTTCAAAGCATGCTGTTCGCATATAGAACAACACAACATCCCGCCACAAAAGTCTTTCCCTTCCAAATTCTGCGAGGGCATAATATCCCATGACCCCCCCAAGCAGTGGTGGTTGTGGATGAAGATGACAAATTATATGTCTGCACATTTAACGCCAACATCAGCTTCTCCGGTTCTGGGGTGAGGACAGGTGCTCCGTGGCACAGTAAGTTGTGCATCTGTAAATGTTTTATTCTTGCACAGCAGCAAGTGTGTGCCGCCCTCCCTTTGTCCCAGTTGCTTCCTTGTTTGTTGGCCCTCTCTACATCCCACCGCGCTCCCATTGGTTGGCATGCCCTTTAAATCAGCCACCCAAGACACCACCTGCCGTGGCAGCCCCTTTAGCCAAAGACCAGAGGCTAAGGACAGCTCCAGTTGTGTCTGTCGGTGTCTGCCACGGTCTGTCGACCTACAGTGGCTGATCGGGTAAGTGGAATCTGGGTGTGTTGTATTGTGCTGTGCTAAAAAAAGGAGCCTTTTTCCCCCTTTTGGGAAAGTCGAATCTGTGTGTTATATTGTGCTGTGCTCAAAAACATAGCCTGTTTTCCGCCTTTTGGGAAAGTCTAATCTGTGTGTATGTTACATTGTGCTGTGCTCAAAAACGTAGCCTTTTTCACCCCCTTTTTCGGAAAGTTAAATCTGTGTGTGTGTTGCATTGTGCTGTGCTCAAATACTCAGCCAACAACTTAGCCGCGTGCGCTCCCTGAAATCGTAGGTCCCTGCATCCTGTTCCATTCTCCCCCACCTGCGTTTCCCTTCCTTTCTCTCGCCTCCCAGCCCTTCCCTCTTCGATCTATTGTGTACTATTCTGACACCGTCTCGTGCTCCACTGTTTTTATGGAATTACTTTGCATTGCCTGATTTCTTCTTTTAGGTTCCTGTTGTGTTCTGTGCCTTGTTGACTGCATTGTTGATTGTATTGACTTGGTGTATGCTCTCTATGGTTCTTGATATTGTGTTGCTATCCACGGTTTGTGACATCATATTGCAATTGCCTGCATTCTTCACTTCTAGGTTCCCTGCTGACCTCTGTGTTTTGCTTTTGGTCCTGTATTGTATCTGGTTTCTTTACTTCCAGGTTCCCTGTTGTGATGTGTGCTTTTCCTGGTTCTGTACTACATCTGCATTCTCTACTGCTCGGTTCCCTGGTGTGCTCCTTTCTTTATGATGGTTCTGTACTGCATCTGATTTGTAGTTTTATTGTTCTTGTTCTTTGTTGTGCCCCCTCTCTTTCGTGTCCCCCGGTGCCTCCCTCCTGTCTTCCCCCCACGTGAACTCCCCTACTCCCTCCGCTGCCTGAGCTCTGCTCTCCCTGCCCCCCCTTTTCCTCCCCACAACCCCTATGGCGCTCTCTGTCTCACCTATCATTTCTAACTGCTTTTCTATCGACTATCCTATCTCTCTCACTATGTCTGGCAGGAAGAAGCTCAAAAGGGACACCTTGGTCTCCAACCCAGGCCTCCCTATCGCTGATACCTACACCACGAGCCCACACATAGCAAAGGAAGAACACTGGACTGGCTCACTAACCTTAATTGCTCCATTGATCTCTTATCCAATGATCCTTGTATCTGGTCAGATCATCATAAAATAACTTTTACCATCAAAGCCAACACACAACACCCGGCTCTTCTCATCACTCCAGCTATTCGCACGAGAAACAAGAAAGACATTACACCGGATAAACTCCTACCGCTATTACTACCCCTTCTTAACAACACTGACTCCGACCCCACAGTCTTAGTGGATATTTACAATCAGGCAATTCTAAAAGCGCTGAATACCGTCGCCCCACTAAAATTGAGGAAATCAAAACCACAACGTCATTTGAATACATGGTTTACGCCGCAGCTAAGAGAATTACGCAAAACTAAGAGAACTGCAGAAGCACACTGGAAAAAGTGCCCTACAGTAACTAATAAGAACGAGCTAACCCTAGCATCCTCTAGCTACAAAGAAGCCATTCTACTCGCTAAAATAGACACTTACAACAAAAGGATTACGCAAGCAGAATCCAACACAAAAGAACTCTTCAAGATTCTAAAAGAAAATAACTCGCTTACAATCCAAAATCAATGCGAACAAACCCCTGCTTCTCGCTGACCCTGATTACAAACAACTCCCTAACAATTCACCCACCTTTGAGTCAACCTGTAAGCCATTCAGTTTCTCACCCCTCTCAATTCGGGAAGTTGAAAATATCATCAGGAAACTTAAACCATCAAATTAGCAAGGCGACGCTTGCTCTGCCCCGATCATCAAAGCAGCATCACATGACCTGGCACCATTTATTACTAACCTTATCAATGCCTCCTTCAAAACCGGAGTTGTGCCTGATAACTTAAAAGATGCTTGGGTCATACCACTACTCAAAAAACCAACCCTTGACCCAGCCAACCCATCTAACTACAGGCCGATAACAACTGTACCTTTCTTACTAAAAATACTAGTTAGAGCAGCCTACCTGCAAATACAGGCCTATCTAGAATCAAACAATCTTTTGGGACTAAGGCAATCTGGCTTCCGACCCAGACATGGCACGGAAACTGCCTTAATAGAGCTCACTACACAGATCAAAATCTTAAAAGATAACAGTAAACTTGCACTCCTCCTACTGCTTGATCTGTCAGCAGCTTTTGATTTGGTCAACCACCAAACGCTCTGCCACAACTTCTCCGACGCAGCCACTGCCTGGATCAGCTCTTTCTTGGCAAACAAAACCATGAGGGACTTCTCTCCCACTGATTCGGCTGAACCTTCACCGGTACCTTGTGGGGTCCTGCAAGGCTCTTGTGTGTCTCCAACGCTCTATAATATATTTACAAAGCCCCTCTTTGATATCCTTGACTATCTGGGTGTCACGTATACTAATTATGCGGACGACACCCAGATACTCATTCCTATCTCTGGTGACTATGCAACAGACAGCAAAACCCTTAATGAAATGTACACAGTAATACAAGCGCGGATGGCACATCATGGACTTTGTCTCAACGACGAAAAAACAGAGTTGCTCATCCTTGGCACCCACGCTAAACTAAAAAAACTAAATACAGCCTTCAAATCCTTCACTATAGATGGTAATCCTATCCCCGTCTCAAACAATACTAAAACCCTTGGTATCTGCCTCGATGCCACCTTATTCATTTCTAGACAAACCAATGCAGTAGCATCATCAGCCGCTTACACTTGTAAACTCATCACCGCATGTAGGCCGTTCATCTCCACACCTAACTGCATCACACTTGCTAGAACGTTAGTTTTGTCCAAAGTAGACTACTGTAATGCCCTCTACTTAGGCACTAGCCACAAAAATATTAACAAACTACAAGTAATTCAAAATAATGCCATCAGGCCAGCCCTCAATATCCCTAAGAAGTCACATATTTCAGAGACTAGACGTAATCTGCATTGGCTCCCAATTGAGCACAGAATATCCCTCAAAACTCTGACACCTTCTTACCTAAACAACCAACTTACCACACACACTTCATCTAGACCACTTAGAGGAGCTCAAGCAAACACCATGTCCATACCGAGATTCAAACTACATAACTCCGGAGGAGCCAGCTTCCCCATACAAGCCTCTAAGTTATGGAACACACTCCCCGCTCCTCTCAGGTCAGAACTTTCCTTCAACGTATTCAAACGTAGCATGAAGCGCTGGCTTCACGACCTAGACACAATGACAGCCTAACTTCCTAAATCCCAGTCCTACTACCTGCCCACTGTACGTATTGTAAATAACATAATATATACTATATTATCTGCATCCTCCATTGCCTACCACCTGAACATTGCAACATGTATGCATGTACCTGTAACACCAATGTCTGTATTTATCTGTAACCGTAACCATTGTAACCATTGCCTACTGCATTCAATTGTAACTGTAACCAGATCTAAACTTACGTGCCCGTATGCCCCTGGCCTGGATGCGCTTTATAAATAAACAAAATACAAATACAAATACCAGTGTTTCTTCCAGACAGACCCTTAACGACATACCCTTTGTTGTTCCCTCTCCAGGCCTATGGACCCCCCATATGGTCGCTGTTCTCTCTCCATTTTCCTCTTCTCCCATTAATGGTAGCCCCTTCCATTCCTCTAAGACCATTTAGGGTTACTCGAGTTTTCTAGTGGGTAGCAACTGAGCATGACGTACCTTTCTTGGGTTGGAGGTTTTAAAGGGGGCAGTGGTGTAGTATCTGGCGCTCTCTGCTCCTGTTCTAAAAGAGAACCGAATGTTGGCACAAGAGGGAGCATTTTTTTGTGTTTTTTTCAATTTTATTTATTTTTACATTTTATAAAGCGCTCAAAGCAGCCTTTTGGACATTGTGTGCTGTTACAAGCAAGGCTTACTTAGTTACATGAAACAGAGGGAGAAACAAAAAGACAGCCTGTCTGTGGTTCTTGGTTACAGTGAGACTAACATGAGACAGGTAACAGTTAAAACATGCATTGTACAATGGTGAAGGGCGGGACTCTCCGGTTCAGATGTTACAAGGGAACCGGATACAGCTCAAATCTACTGGATCCGAATCTGGGAGCAACTGTTGGTGTAGAGAGGGCAAGGCTAGTTAAGGAGCATGGTTTTGAGGGCTTTCCGGAAGGACATGTGTGAGGTCTCATTCCTGAGGGTGTTTGGGAGGGGCATTCCATTGTTTTGGGGCAATGAAAGGGACGCTGGTGCCACGTGCTTTGACCCTTTTGATGGTGGGGATGTTTAGCTGGTTGGAGTAATGCCATTCTTATTTCAGACATGAGAGGGGGCTGTGAGCGCGAGGCACTTATTGCTCACACACTGACACCGGCGTGCCTTTCTGATTAGATACGCAAGACCAATGCTTTTACTACCCTTAACCCCGGTGTGGGGCCTCCAGCAAACTAGTCCCATTGTTTCCAATCTGTCACATGAAGGCAATCGTGGCACAATGTTTCCCAGGCCCTCATGCGACTGGCAGTGTGAGGATCACCCGGCTATATCGCGCATGCGTCTCTCATTCATTTGCCTTTCCGCTCCCCCAACTCCTGCGATGCCATGAAAAAGAATATACGCAATGACATCCCATATTGGAAAATTATCTGAATCTCTAAAGCAGGTGTGCTTTTCCTGTTTTTTCTTGCTAATAATTTCTACTACTTCTACGGCCCGAATAGACCTAAATTGTGGTCTCCACTGCACACATTGGGACTCATTACGAGTCAGGCGGAATGGGTTAACGGGGTCCTCTAATGGGTGCGGACCCGTTATTCCCATTCCGCCTGATTACGAGGTCCCCTCGTGGGACCCGGTAAGGACGCCTGGTAAAACCAGGGAGCTAACAACGGGCCAGTTGTAATCGGCCCGTTGTTAGCTCCCTGCACCCATTCCCATTCAGCCCTATGGGGGCTCGAATGCGAATGGGGAAGGTCCGGGCCTGGGTACCCTGAGGGAGGAATTACTGGGCCCTCCAAACTCGGAATAGCCCGGTAATTCCCCATTCAGGGAACCCGGACCCGGTTTTGGAGGCAGCCATGCCGCCAATAGCGGCATGGCTACTGCCAAACCCGCAATGAGGCCCATTGATTTGATTTGATTTTGGATTTCGGAGAGGGAGAAGGAGAAAGGAGCGCGAGGGCTGGCCCAACAACTGAAGAAAATTGTTGTTATAAACAGTTAAATGCATTATGTCGAGTAATCGAGAAGGCCTACCTGAAAACTTGAGTTGTGTACTTCCTCAGTTTTCCAGCAGAGGTCAGTAGAGAATAGCATTTTGTTGTAAAAGAGCTAATTCGCCTCTGGTTGCTTAGTGGTCAAGCGAACAGAGTGATTTTTGTCGTTACCAAATGGGAAGAAAATCCACTCTAGTGTGCAGAAGAAAAAAACGCATTCTTTATGACCATTTGCACACCACACCCTGCCCTGTAGGCCTGACCGCACAGGAAGCCAGCGCAGGCACAGAATGCTCGTAACAGCCACCCAGCCGTAGCCTCCCGCAAGCTGTGTTCTGCATTATCCGTGTCTTACGCAGTCACGTGTGGACCCGCCTCAGCCGCAGTGTCAATAGTGCATTTTATCTCGGTCCATTGGTGGGCATTTGAGAGTACTGGGGGCATGCATTGCAACATGCCCTATGGCATTCGGAGATGACAGTCCAATCTTGCTTTTTTGCTTTTTTTCTTTGCATTATGGGACTTGTAGGCCTGGATTTACCCATTATAAATCTAGCACTACAACACAAGGGATCAGGTCATATTATCCCCACCAATTAGATATTATTAGTGGGGATAATTTTGGGGGTAAATGGGAGCAGGGGCTGCGGGGGTGTCCCCTGCTCCCTTTAAAATAATATGGTGTTCCCCACAGGTTCAATGAGTTAATGTCGCCGCAAAGATATGGCGCCGTTCTTGTATGGCGATATTTGTGCAGGGATATTAACACAAGGAACCTACTAAGATTACAAAAGAAAAAGGAACTGGATAATAATCTCCAGAATGGAATGGATCACGTTGGCATGTAGTAATGCACCCCTATTGCCCTCAAGGTGTCCCGTGACATGCGTGAGTAGGCCAGCCAGTGCCCTCACGGTGTCCCACAACATGCGTGAGTAGGCCAGCCAGTGCCCTGAAGGTGTCCCACAACATACGTGAGTAGGCCAGCCAGTGCCCTCACGGTGTCCCATAACATGCGTGAGTAGGCCAGCCAGTGCCCTGAAGGAGTCCCACAACATGCGTGAGTAGGCCATCCAGTGCCCTGAAGGTGTCCCACAACATGCGTGAGTAGGCCGGCCAGTGCCCTCAAGGTGTCCCATAACATGCGTGAGTAAGCCAGCCAGTGCCCTCAAGGTGTCCCAAAACATGCGTGAGTAGGCCAGCCAGTGCCCTCAAGGTGTCCCACTACATGCGTGAGTAGGCCAGCCAGTGCCCTGAAGGTGTCCCACAACATGCGTGAGTAGGCCAGCCAGTGCCCTCACGGTGTCCCACAACATGCGTGAGTAGGCCAGCCAGTGCCCTGAAGGTGTCCCACAACATGCGTGAGTAGGCCAGCCAGTGCCCTCACGGTGTCCCATAACATGCGTGAGTAGGCCAGCCAGTGCCCTCACGGTGTCCCACAACATGCGTGAGTAGGCCAGCCAGTGCCCTGAAGGTGTCCCACAACATGCGTGAGTAGGCCAGCCAGTGCCCTCACGGTGTCCCACAACATGCGTGAGTAGGCCAGCCAGTGCCCTGAAGGTGTCCCACAACATGCGTGAGTAGGCCAGCCAGTGCCCTGAAGGTGTCCCACAACATGCGTGAGTAGGCCAGCCAGTGCCCTGAAGGTGTCCCACAACATGCGTGAGTAAGCCAGCCAGTGCCCTCAAGGTGTCCCAAAACATGCGTGAGTAGGCCAGCCAGTGCCCTTACGGTGTCCCACAACATGCGTGAGTAGGCCAGCCAGTGCCCTGAAGGTGTCCCACAACATGCGTGAGTAGGCCAGCCAGTGCCCTCAAGGTGTCCCACAACATGCGTGAGTAGGCCAGCCAGTGCCCTCAAGGAGTCCCACTACATGCGTGAGTAGGCCAGCCAGTGCCCTGAAGGTGTCCCACAGCATGCGTGAGTAGGCCAGCCAGTGCCCTGAAGGTGTCCCACAGCATGCGTGAGTAGGCCAGCCAGTGCCCTCGAGGTGTCCCACAACATGCGTGAGTAGGCCAGCCAGTGCCCTCGAGGTGTCCCACTACATGCGTGAGTAGGCCAGCCAGTGCCCTGAAGGTGTCCCACAACATGCGTGAGTAGGCCAGGCAGTGCCCTCAAGGTGTCCCACAACATGCGTGAGTAGGCCAGCCAGTGCCCTGAAGGTGTCCCACAACATGCGTGAGTAGGCCAGGCAGTGCCCTGAAGGTGTCCCACAACATGCGTGAGTAGGCCAGCCAGTGCCCTGAAGGTGTCCCACAACATGCGTGAGTAGGCCAGCCAGTGCCCTGAAGGTGTCCCACAACATGCGTGAGTAGGCCAGCCAGTGCCCTGAAGGTGTCCCAAAACATGCGTGAGGAGGCCAGCCAGTGCCCTCAAGGTGTCCCATAACATGCGTGAGTAAGCCAGCCAGTGCCCTCAAGGTGTCCCAAACATGCGTGAGTAGGCCAGCCAGTGCCCTCAAGGTGTCCCACTACATGCGTGAGTAGGCCAGCCAGTGCCCTGAAGGTGTCCCACAACATGCGTGAGTATGCCACCCAGTGCCCTCACGGTGTCCCACTACATGCGTGAGTAGGCCAGCCAGTGCCCTGAAGGTGTCCCACAACATGCGTGAGTAGGCCACCCAGTGCCCTCAAAGTGTCCCACAACATGCGTGAGTAGGCCAGCCAGTGCCCTGAAGGTGTCCCACAACATGCGTGAGTAGGCCAGCCAGTGCCCTCAAGGTGTCCCACAACATGCGTGAGTAGGCCAGCCAGTGCCCTCAAGGTGTCCCACTACATGCGTGAGTAGGCCAGCCAGTGCCCTGAAGGTGTCCCACAACATGCGTGAGTAGGCCAGCCAGTGCCCTCAAGGTGTCCCAGAACATGCGTGAGTAGGCCAGCCAGTGCCCTGAAGGTGTCCCACAACATGCGTGAGTAGGCCAGCCAGTGCCATCAAGGTGTCCCACAACATGCGTGAGTAGGCCAGCCAGTGCCCTCAAGGTGTCCCACAACATGCGTGAGTAGGCCAGCCAGTGCCCTCAAGGTGTCCCACTACATGCGTGAGTCAGACAGCCAGTGCCCTGAAGGTGTCCCACAACATGCGTGAGTAGGCCAGCCAGTGCCCTCAAGGTGTCCCACAACATGCGCGAGTAGGCCAGCCAGTGCCCTCAAGGTGTCCCACTACATGCGTGAGTAGGCCAGCCAGTGCCCTGAAGGTGTCCCACAACATGCGTGAGTAGGCCAGCCAGTGCCCTCAAGGTGTCCCACAACATGCGCGAGTAGGCCAGCCAGTGCCCTCAAGGTGTCCCACTACATGCGTGAGTAGGCCAGCCAGTGCCCTGAAGGTGTCCCACAACATGCGCGAGTAGGCCAGCCAGTGCCCTGAAGGTGTCCCACAACATGCGTGAGTAGGCCAGCCAGTGCCCTCAAGGTGTCCCATAACATGCGCGAGTAGGCCAGCCAGTGCCCTCAAGGTGTCCCAAAACATACGTGAGTAGGCCAGCCAGTGCCCTCAAGGTGTCCCACTACATGCGTGAGTAGGCCAGCCAGTGCCCTCAAGGTGTCCCAAAACATACGTGAGTAGGCCAGCCAGTGCCCTCAAGGTGTCCCACTACATGCGTGAGTAGGCCAGCCAGTGCCCTGAAGGTGTCCCACAACATGCGTGAGTAGGCCAGCCAGTGCCCTCAAGGTGTCCCACTACATGCGTGAGTAGGCCAGCCAGTGCCCTGAAGGTGTCCCACAACATGCGTGAGTAGGCCAGCCAGTGCCCTCACGGTGTCCCACAACATGCGTGAGTAGGCCAGCCAGTGCCCTCAAGGTGTCCCACTACATGCGTGAGTAGGCCAGCCAGTGCCCTCAAGGTGTCCCACAACATGCGTGAGTAGGCCAGCCAGTGCCCTCAAGGTGTCCCACTACATGCGTGAGTAGGCCAGCCAGTGCCCTCAAGGTGTCCCACTACATGCGTGAGTAGGCCATCCAGTGCCCTGAAGGTGTCCCACAACATGCGTGAGTAGGCCAGCCAGTGCCCTCAAGGTGCCCCACAACATGCGTGAGTAGGCCACCCAGTGCCCTCAAGGTGTCCCACAACATGCGTGAGTAGGCCATCCAGTGCCCTGACGGTGTCCCACAACATGCGTGAGTAGGCCATCCAGTGCCCTCACGGTGTCCCACAACATGCGTGAGTAGGCCAGCCAGTGCCCTCAAGGTGTCCCACAACATGCGTGAGTAGGCCACCTAGTGCCCTCAAGGTGTCCCACAACATGCGTGAGTAGGCCAGCCAGTGCCCTCAAGGTGTCCAACAACATGCGTGAGTAGGCCATCCAGTGCCTTCAAGGTGTCCCACAACATGCGTGAGTAGGCCAGCCAGTGCCCTGACGGTGTCCCACAACATGCGTGAGTAGGCCATCCAGTGCCCTCAAGGTGTCCCACAACATGCTGAGTAGGCCAGCCAGTGCCCTGACGGTGTCCCACAACATGCGTGAGTAGGCCAGCCAGTGCCCTCAAGGTGTCCCACAACATGCGTAAGTAGGCCAGCCAGTGCCCTGAAGGTGTCCCACTACATGCGTGAGTAGGCCAGCCAGTGCCCTGAAGGTGTCCCACTACATGCGTGAGTAGGCCAGCCAGTGCCCTCAAGGTGTCCCACAACATGCTTGAGTAGGCCAGCCAGTGCCCTGAAGGTGTCCCACAACATGCGTGAGTAGGCCATCCAGTGCCCTCAAGGTGTCCAACAACATGCGTGAGTAGGCCAGCCAGTGCCCTCAAGGTGTCCCACTACATGCGTGAGTAGGCCAGCCAGTGCCCTCACGGTGTCCCACAACATGCGTGAGTAGGCCAGCCAGTGCCCTCAAGGTGTCCCACAACATGCGTGAGTAAGCCACCCAGTGCCCTCAAGGTGTCCCACAACATGCGTGAGTAGGCCATCCAGTGCCCTCAAGGTGTCCCACAACATGCGTGAGTAGGCCATCCAGTGCCCTGAAGGTGTCCCACAAAATGCGTGAGTAGGCCAGCCAGTGCCCTCAACGTGTCCCACAACATGCGTGGGTAGGCCATCCAGTGCCCTCACGGTGTCCCACAACATGCGTGAGTAGGCCAGCCAGTGCCCTCAAGGTGTCCCACAACATGCGTGAGTAGGCCATCCAGTGCCCTGAAGGTGTCCCACAACATGCGTGAGTAGGCCATCCAGTGCCCTCACGGTGTCCCACAACATGCGTGAGTAGGCCATTGAGTGCCCTGAAGGTGTCCCACAACATGCGTGAGTAGGCCATCCAGTGCCCTCACGGTGTCCCACAACATGCGTGAGTAGGCCAGCCAGTGCCCTGAAGGTGTCCCACAACATGCGTGAGTAGGCCATCCAGTGCCCTCACGGTGTCCCACAACATGCGTGAGTAGGCCAGCCAGTGCCCTCAAGGTGTCCCACAACATGCGTGAGTAGGCCATCCAGTGCCCTGAAGGTGTCCCACAACATGCGTGAGTAGGCCAGCCAGTGCCCTCAAGGTGTCCCACAACATGCGTGAGTAGGCCATCCAGTGCCCTCAAGGTGTCCCACTACATGCGTGAGTAGGCCAGCCAGTGCCCTGAAGGTGTCCCACAACATGCGTTAGTAGGCCAGCCAGTGCCCTCACGGTGTCCCATAACATGCGTGAGTAGGCCAGCCAGTGCCATGAAGGTGTCCCACAACATGCGTGAGCAGGCCAGCCAGTGCCCTCAAGGTGTCCCACAACATGCGTGAGTAGGCCAGCGAGTGCCCTCAAGGTTTCCCACTACATGCGTGAGTAGGCCAGCCAGTGCCCTGAAGGTGTCCCACAACATGCGTGAGTAGGCCAGCCAGTGCCCTCAAGGTGTCCCACAACATGCGCGAGTAGGCCAGCCAGTGCCCTGAAGGTGTCCCACTACATGCGTGAGTAGGCCAGCCAGTGCCCTGAAGGTGTCCCACAACATGCGCGAGTAGGCCAGCCAGTGCCCTGAAGGTGTCCCACAACATGCGTGAGTAGGCCAGCCAGTGCCCTCAAGGTGTCCCATAACATGCGTGAGTAGGCCAGCCAGTGCCCTCAAGGTGTCCCAAAACATACGTGAGTAGGCCAGCCAGTGCCCTGAAGGTGTCCCACTACATGCGTGAGTAGGCCAGCCAGTGCCCTGAAGGTGTCCCAAAACATGCGTGAGTAGGCCAGCCAGTGCCCTCAAGGTGTCCCACTACATGCGTGAGTAGGCCAGCCAGTGCCCTGAAGGTGTCCCACAACATGCGTGAGTAGGCCAGCCAGTGCCCTCACGGTGTCCCACAACATGCGTGAGTAGGCCAGCCAGTGCCCTCAAGGTGTCCCACAACATGTGTGAGTAGGCCAGCCAGTGCCCTCAAGGTGTCCCACTACATGCGTGAGTAGGCCATCCAGTGCCCTGAAGGTGTCCCACAACATGCGTGAGTAGGCCAGCCAGTGCCCTCAAGGTGCCCCACAACATGCGTGAGTAGGCCACCCAGTGCCCTCAAGGTGTCCCACAACATGCGTGAGTAGGCCATCCAGTGCCCTGACGGTGTCCCACAACATGCGTGAGTAGGCCATCCAGTGCCCTGAAGGTGTCCCACAACATGCGTGAGTAGGCCAGCCAGTGCCCTGACGGTGTCCCACAACATGCGTGAGTAGGCCATCCAGTGCCCTCAAGGTGTCCCACAACATGCGTGAGTAGGCCAGCCAGTGCCCTGGCGGTGTCCCACAACATGCGTGAGTAGGCCAGCCAGTGCCCTCAAGGTGTCCCACAACATGCGTAAGTAGGCCAGCCAGTGCCCTCAAGGTGTACCACTACATGCGTGAGTAGGCCAGCCAGTGCCCTCAAGTTGTCCCACAACATGCTTGAGTAGGCCAGCCAGTGCCCTGAAGGTGTCCCACAACATGCGTGAGTAGGCCATCCAGTGCCCTCAAGGTGTCCAACAACATGCATGAGCAGGCCAGTCAGTGCCCTCACGGTGTCCCACAACATGCGTGAGTAGGCCAGCCAGTGCCCTCAAGGTGTCCAACAACATGCGTGAGTAAGCCACCCAGTGCCCTCAAGGTGTCCCACAACATGCGTGAGTAGGCCATCCAGTGTCCTGAAGGTGTCCAACAACATGCGTGAGTAGGCCATCCAGTGCCCTGAAGGTGTCCCACAACATGCGTGAGTAGGCCAGCCAGTGCCCTCAACGTGTCCCACAACATGCGTGAGTAGGCCATCCAGTGCCCTCACGGTGTCCCACAACATGCGTGAGTAGGCCATCCAGTGCCCTCACGGTGTCCCACAACATGCGTGAGTAGGCCATCGAGTGCCCTGAAGGTGTCCCACAACATGCGTGAGTAGGCCATCCAGTGCCCTCACGGTGTCCCACAACATGCGTGAGTAGGCCAGCCAGTGCCCTGAAGGTGTCCCACAACATGCGTGAGTAGGCCATCCAGTGCCCTCACGGTGTCCCACAACATGCGTGAGTAGGCCAGCCAGTGCCCTCAAGGTGTCCCACAACATGCGTGAGTAGGCCATCCAGTGCCCTGAAGGTGTCCCACAACATGCGTGAGTAGGCCAGCCAGTGCCCTCAAGGTGTCCCACAACATGCGTGAGTAGGCCATCCAGTGCCCTGAAGGTGTCCCACAACATGCGTGAGTAGGCCATCCAGTGCCCTGAAGGTGTCGCACAACATGCGTGAGTAGGCCAGCCAGTGCCCTCAAGGTGTCCCAGAACATGCGTGAGTAGGCCAGCCAGTGCCCTCACGGTGTCCCACAACATGCGTGAGTAGTCCACCCAGTGCCCTCAAGGTGTCCCACAACATGCGTGAGTAGGCCAGCCAGTGCCCTCAAGGTGTCCCACAACATGCGTGAGTAGGCCAGCCAGTGCCCTCACGGTGTCCCACAACATTCGTGAGTAGGCCAGCCAGTGCCCTCAAGGTGTCCCACAACATGCGTGAGTAGGCCAGCCAGTGCCCTCACGGTGTCCCACAACATGCGTGAGTAGGCCAGCCAGTGCCCTCCAGGTGTCCCACAACATGCGTGAGTAGGCCAGCCAGTGCCCTCAAGGTGTCCCACTACATGCGTGAGTAGGCCATCCAGTGCCCTGAAGGTGTCCCACAACATGCGTGAGTAGGCCATCCAGTGCCCTCACGGTGTCCCACAACTTGCGTGAGTAGGCCAGCCAGTGCCCTCACGGTGTCCCACAACATGCGTGAGTAGGCCAGCCAGTGCCCTCAAGGTGTCCCACAACATGCGTGAGTAGGCCACCTAGTGCCCTCAAGGTGTCCCACAACATGCGTGAGTAGGCCAGCCAGTGCCCCCAAGGTGTCCAACAACATGCGTGAGTAGGCCATCCAGTGCCCTCAAGGTGTCCCACAACATGCGTGAGTAGGCCAGCCAGTGCCCTGACGGTGTCCCACAACATGCGTGAGTAGGCCAGCCAGTGCCCTGACGGTGTCCCACAACATGCGTGAGTAGGCCATCCAGTGCCTTCAAGGTGTCCCACAACATGCGTGAGTAGGCCAGCCAGTGCCCTGACGGTGTCCCACAACATGCGTGAGTAGGCCAGCCAGTGCCCTCAAGGTGTCCCACAACATGCGTGAGTAGGCCAGCCAGTGCCCTCAAGGTGTCCCACTACATGCGTGAGTAGGCCAGCCAGTGCCCTGAAGGTGTCCCACTACATGCGTGAGTAGGCCAGCCAGTGCCCTCAAGGTGTCCCACAACATGCTTGAGTAGGCCAGCCAGTGCCCTGAAAGTGTCCCACAACATGCGTGAGTAGGCCATCCAGTGCCCTCAAGGTGTCCCACAACATGCGTGAGTAGGCCAGCCAGTGCCCTCAAGGTGTCCAACAACATGCGTGAGTAGGCCAGCCAGTGCCCTCAAGGTGTCCCACTACATGCGTGAGTAGGCCAGCCAGTGCCCTCACGGTGTCCCACAACATGCGTGAGTAGGCCAGCCAGTGCCCTCAAGGTGTCCCACAACATGCGTGAGTAGGCCACCCAGTGCCCTCAAGGTGTCCCACAACATGCGTGAGTAGGCCACCCAGTGCCCTGAAGGTGTCCCACAACATGCATGAGTAGGCCATCCAGTGCCCTGAAGGTGTCCCACAACATGCGTGAGTAGGCCAGCCAGTGCCCTCAACGTGTCCCACAACATGCGTGTGTAGGCCATCCAGTGCCCTCACGGTGTCCCACAACATGCGTGAGTAGGCCATCCAGTGCCCTCATGGTGTCCCACAACATGCGTGAGTAGGCCATCCAGTGCCCTGAAGGTGTCCCACAACATGCGTGAGTAGGCCATCCAGTGCCCTCACGGTGTCCCACAACATGCGTGAGTAGGCCAGCCAGTGCCCTGAAGGTGTCCCACAACATGCGTGAGTAGGCCATCCAGTGCCCTGAAGGTGTCCCACAACATGCGTGAGTAGGCCAGCCAGTGCCCTCAACGTGTCCCACAACATGCGTGAGTAGGCCATCCAGTGCCCTCACGGTGTCCCACAACATGCGTGAGTAGGCCATCCAGTGCCCTGAAGGTGTCCCACAACATGCGTGAGTAGGCCAGCCAGTGCCCTCAAGGTGTCCCAGAACATGCGTGAGTAGGCCAGCCAGTGCCCTCACGGTGTCCCATAACATGCGTGAGTAGGCCACCCAGTGCCCTCAAGGTGTCCCACAACATGCGTGAGTAGGCCAGCCAGTGCCCTCACGGTGTCCCACAACATGCGTGAGTAGGCCAGCCAGTGCCCTCAAGGTGTTCCACAACATGCGTGAGTAGGCCAGCCAGTGCCCTCAAGGTGTTCTCTGCTTATTTTAATTATGGGACTTCTAGTCCTGAGTTTAAAAAGGAAAAGCAAATCTATAAGTGCTCAAACAAGAATAAATAAAAGCAGGACTGTATCACTGCCTGGGCATGGAATGAAGCGCCCGCATAGCTCTATAGCCGTATGTTGCATGTTTGAAAACCATGTGATTTAATCAGTCTCAGTAATGATTAAGTTCCCGATAATTTACCGATTTAGAGTCCTAGTTTTTCTCTTCACAGTCCTACATACGGAGAGCTGTACAGAGTGTGAGGAGCCAGCGTTTGTGCTGGCATTGTTTAACAGCAGCGCAGTACTGTGAAGTTTGTGCATCTGTAAGTGCGTCCATTGTAATTAGTCCTTGGTCAGGTGTTGTTGAAAGAGCCATGTTGTGAGAAATTTGCGAAAATGGTGAATTGTGGTGTCATTCCGAGCCGACACCGGCATCGAGTTCCAGAGGGCGGGTGGCATGACAAGAAAAAGATTGTTTGCATGCCCTGTCTTTGCGGACGAGTTGTGAGTCAAGCCGGTTGGTCGATTTGCTGCGCGAGGAGTGTGTGCCACCAGATATGTGGAGCTGAGCCCCCAGGTACGCGGTTGTGGTACTCGTGACTGCTTTGTAGATGATACAGGCAGTCTTGAACAGTATCCTGGCTTGGAGTGGAAGCCAATGTAGCTCACGTAGAATGGGGGTAATTGGTCAAATTTTCGTGCTCCCGTAAAAAGACGTGCTGCAGCGTGGTGGACTGCTTTTAGGGGAGCCAAGTAAGCAGCTGGGACGAGAGCATTTCCCCCATCGATGTGCAAGACCACAAGGGCCTGCACTACGGTCCGAAAGTCCTGCAGCAGGATGACATTTTTTTTTTGAAGGGTAGAGATTCTGAGTTAAATTATTTGGGCCTTCTTGGCTATGTCTTTCTGGAAGGACAGATTGATGTCAATAGGGAAGCCGAAGGATTTGGCTGAGTCTGAGAGTTGTGGATCAAATTCTTCTAGGCGCGGATCATTGAGCCGTTGTTGGAAAATGGGTGTAATTTGAGCTAGGCGGTCGACATCTAGGACTGGATGAGGGCAAGGTATGATTTCCCTTGCGCTAATTACTCTCATGTAGAACTGAGTATCGTCCGCGTATTGGTGGATGGCTATAATGGGATCTTTGAGGAGAGTGACCAGCAGTTCCATGTAAAGGTTAAAAAGGATTGGTGAGAGGATGGAGCCTTGGGGGACTATGCATGAGTACTTATGTCGGTTAGAGCGCAACGATTTCATCTGGACAACCTGGTGTCTGTCTGACAGGTAGGAGGTAAACCAAGTCAGGACATGGCCAGAGAATCCCATCCTGTCAGCAAGGAGTGCATCAGAGAGGTCAAAGGGGACAAGGAGGCATGAGGCAACCTGACCCATGATTTGCAGGGCATCCTCCAACACCTGGATAGTGGCTGCCTCAATGCTACACTTGGTGCGGAACCCTGACTGATAGTCATTCAGGGGGTGGAGTTGTTCGATTCTGCTGAGTAGTTGTGTAGCAACTACTTTATCCAAGACTTTGCCAATAAACTCATATACTCATCCTGCACTCTCTTTTCTCTCTCTAATCTCATTCTGTCGTTCTAGCTTTAGCTGTTCCAGCAATATTTTATTCCATCACTAGTTTCTAAGATAAACTGAAAAACTTCACTTCAACCCCTCTTGAAAGAATGATAAAAACACACTTTCTAAAAAAAGATCTAAAAATACATATTTCAATATCCTATAAAATAAGACTACATGCTGTAAAACCAACAATCTAAAACACTGATTCTAAAACCAGTTGGCTTTCGTCCCCAGTGATGCCTCCCAAAAAAATCACATCGCTCCTTAAAAAAAGTCCTTTGCACCCACTCCTTTCTCTTGCCTGGCAGTCAGCGCACTTTACACCTTCCTTTTTCTTCTCTGTTTTATGCCACAATGTCAGGCTATTTCAGTATTTCTCTGCATCGCACTGACTTAATCTTGACGCTTCCTTAGAATACCTGCTTGTTTTTCCCTTTTCCTCACCTGATTTCCTTCTTGAAGGTTTCAGGGGGTCAGTTTCCCACATGCTTCTCACCCATTCTTGACCAAATGCTTCATATGTCGCCTTGTATAAACCGCTGCTCCAGCGGAAACAACCCACCACAACACTTCTTGCTTTACATAAGGCTGACTTAACACACGACTTAACAAACGACTTAACACATGAGAGCACACACCAAAAAGCATTCCATTCCCTCGCTGGTCAATCTTCTGGATGCAGCCCTTACAGCACAAGCTCCTGGCTAAGACTTATGTCTTGTAAGTGTGTTGTCAACATGATCTCTATTTCCATGCCAGGAAGGCAACACTGGCTGCTGAATCTTCTTCCATACATGGCCTTGTCGGACATCTTGGTTGTGCAGTCAACATGCCTCTGTACATTGATCGTCCTACCTGTAATACCCTGTTAACTTCGAGCCAGCACAAATCATGATATCAATGCAACAGACCAGCGAGACTTATTCTCTCCCACGTCAGTGTCACTTCCTGTACTATGAAGACTCCTATCGGGGACACCTTATCATCACTGGTGATAAAAACAGAGACCAGTTTAAAACTCTTCCAAAAGTCACGCCTTTTATCAATTACATCATCATTTTTCAGCATGTTTTCTACCAATATTTAGTCTTCAGAACAGTAATATTTGTTGGCTGCAACCACTTTGAGACAAACCTCCTTTAGGCTTCTAAGCACTCCTCCAGCATAACATTTCACTAAATGCATTACCTCTTCATTATCTTACCTATTTGGTTTGATGCCCGACTCCCTTAGGATCAAAATAAAATCCCTAACACCTTGATTGGCTCTATCATCACCAACAAACATTTATTTGAGGGGTTTTGGCATAGCCTGTATGACTTGGATACACAAATCTACGCATTGTGCAGAATACTCCAATGGACAAAACGGGTTGACATCATCATATAACTAACTAAAGGTAGCTGTTGACCTGATGACCCAGATAAGGGGATGCTCTGTATTGATGAATCTTCCCTAACCATCGCTCCTAATAACTTCAACAACATACAACTAGTATTGCAGACAAAGCACATATCTGTGAAAACCAAGTCATTAGCTTCATGTTTTTCCTCAACCATCCATCCGCTCAAACTTGGCTTGTGATGTCAGCCTTATCCCTGCAATCCAATTAACAAATAAAATCGTCAACCCCAAATATCTTAAAATTGGATTTGATTTGTGTTACTTGTCAAGCACATATCCCAATCGGGAACTGTGCAGGAGGTTACTGGATAAGGAAGCTTTTCACTTTTTATGAAAGGAAGTCAATAGTGTTGATTTAGTGATGCTCCAAAGAAAAGATGATTGCACAATTCTGGTCCAACAACTGAAAATAGTCTATCTCTTCTAGTATTGCATCTGGAAGGTTATATCACCAAAATATGCCTATCCAATGAGCGTAAAGTGCTTGCTGGGGCGCAAGGAAGAATTCTAGATTTGAGATAAACTGGAGTAAGATCATGTAAATATGTGGACACCAGGACAGGACTTTAAAAGCAATGCAGTGGCGATGCGGAAGCCAGTTGAGGGAGAGTCGATATGGGATATGGCCAAATTAGAGGTTAAAAATAAGACACAGACAAATTCTGAACCACTTTCAGCCAGTTCAAATGACAGTATGAGATGCCAGCATCAAGAGCATTAGCGTAGTCACGGTGAGGATTGGTAAAGAGTCCTAATCACTGAAGGCCGCCCTTCTGTGAGTATATAGTGAAGTGTACATCTGAGGAGATGAAGAAAAGAAAAGGCTGATGGAACGACTTCATTGATATTGCCTGTAAGGGAGCGATCAGACTCCCAGATTGCCTTGGGTGCTTAAGCTTTTTTGGCAAATGAAGTAGTCAGTAGAAACGGCATCAGAAGAGAATTTGTGGCCTTCAGTAGATATTTAGGACCTAACAAAATCACTTTTGGCTTGGACGGATTCAATTGGAGACCACTGTTGGTGATTCATTGTCTAACTTTCAAGACACAATCCTCAAGGTGGGAGAGATACCAACCAGATGTTTTAAGCAAGCAAGATGGCATGATCCACTGTGTCGAATGCCACTGAAAGATCCAACATGATAAACAGGGACAAACGGCCCTCATCAGCATGTCTCAGAACTTCGTCCCACGCTTCAAACGGTGTTGATTCTGTCCCATGGTTTCAACGGAAACTGGATTGCAAAATGTCTTGGATACGATTTTCTTCAACATATCGCGGGAGGTGCAAGGAGGCAACATTCTCTAGGATCCTAGCAATCCAAGCTGACCCTGCTATAGGCGGAAAATTGATCAGCACTGTGGGATTTTAACAAGGGAGTGATTAGTAAAATCGTGGTCTGGGTTTATTATCAAATTCATTATTCTGCTCATTGTCTATTGTCAATCCTTGTGTACAGCTTATAGTCATAGTTTAAGAGGATGTTTGCTCTCCAGATTTTCATGTCCTTTTTTTTACTTTCTTAATAATAGCAATGTTATTATTATTCTTTTCCCAAACGTGCATGGTAAACTATTCAATAATGTTGTTCAGTTCAATGCTTACAAATGGCCCACACAATAGCAGTAACGGTAATTCTGCTCAGTGGAAATACCACCCGAAAACCGAGGACATGGCAGAATTTCCATCAATAATGAACGTTATTACCATTACCGCCATGTTGGTTAGTGGAATTTCCGTTGGCAGAATTTTCATCGGCAGAATTTGCATGGACGGAATTTCGGAAATTCCTCGTTGCCTCAAAGGGCAGTGGCCATTTATGAAAATAAATACCATCAAAAATCAGGACATAGGAGCGCCATCCGAAACTCCCAGGCAAGTGGAATCATGTCAGGAGGAAAGGGGAAAGCCAGGGTGCCTGATATGAGGCTGAGGAAGCCCAGATTCTCTGAGCAGGAGCTAACTGTACTTGCTGAGCAGGTGGTGATATGATATGTCATTTATAACACGCCTGCACACAAGTGTCCCTCTCAGAGGAATTATATGGGGCCCAACACTGCAAAACAAGCCAACAGCGCAAGAATGCAATGTTAGCAGAGATCAGGAACAAGGTGGTGGCTGTAGGCCATGTCCAAGGCGACGTGGAGGAAATGAAGAAAAGACGGGATAACCTGAAGGCCAGGATACGGAGCCTGATATCCATCCACCGCAGGGAGACGGCTGTCACTGGTGGTGGCAGTGTGGAACCACTCCAACTCTGCCATTGGGAGGAGATGGTTAGTGGACATATGATCGGCATCGAGGGTTTGGGTAGAGCAGAGACCAGAGCTAGCAGCCAGGGGGAATCTGGTGAGTACCTGAGTGAAATATGGTCCCACCAATGGACAACCATGAAGGCATAAACAAATACACAGACGTGCATGCAACACCAACCCCAACAATGCATGCGCAATCCATGTGAGGAAGCAGATCACGACATGAGTCCGTGAAGCCATGGAACCCCTTACATGACAACCAGGCAGGATGAGGAGGGGACGAAGTAGCCAAGTATCACCATTGCACTGCAAGGTAGAACGAACAATGCACATCCAGAGTGCACATCACAACCACCTCTTGCCTGCATGCTGGTCACCACACACAGGCAACACAGCCATCATAGAATCAATCACAAAGAAAGTGCACATTTTTTTCTTGATGAAAGGAATACTGTGTGTACCTACTATCTTCGTGTTGCCTGGTTTGAGGAGTGGCCATTTGGCAGAAGGCTCTGCACTATGACAGATGCTAGGTGCATCTCAGTCTTGGCCTCTGTCCCCAAAGACATCAGGTCACCCATAATGTGAAGCCAAAGGGAGGGTCTGGAGGCACCGCAAAAGCTTCCAGACACTCTGGCCTCAGCGAGATGATGGCCTGTCTGGAGCTTTTTAGGGATTACGGCTGATTTACGATCATTCCCTTGTTATGGAAAGGAGACTAGAAAATTTGCAAACCTAGTGGTAGATTCTCCAAGATAGATTCACCTGCATCTTCTTAACTCTTTCAAAGACAACATCTTGGAGTAGTTTGTTAGCACATCCATGTCCCAACAGAAATCAATGACATTTCCTACCTCATATACTTCCAAAACAAACAGCGGAATACCCATGTATACAGTAAGATCAAGGTCGTGTTAAATGGACCAGGATGGAAATAATGGAAGGGCTGCACCTAGGGAAGGAAGGATTCAGCTATCCTCCAGAGAGCCCAATGCACTGCAGTGGAAGCATGCAGAACCCAGGCCACCATAGCGGATTACTATTACGCCTACATCCAACTATCATTCATGTCGACTGTGCCCATACTTGCCAATGCTGGCTTCCCCAATATGGCAATATTCCCATATAATACCATATTTATATTTGCTTTCCCTTTACTGGGCAATATTCCCATATAATAACATATTTATATTTGCTTTCCCTTTACTGGGCAATATTCCCATATAATACCATATTTATATTTGCTTTCCCTTTACTGGGCAATATTCCCATATAATACCATATTTATATTTGCTTTCCCTTTAATGAGATGAGAGAGGAGAGATATGGGGGAGCAAGACCGTGAAGAGATTTAAAGACAGAGGAAGTGGAATTTGAGTTAAGTTGTTTCCTGCGTCACTTGTACAGCACTATAATACCTTTTCTAAAAATGATTAGCACCCCAGGAAGTGGCATTGATCAATTGAGAAGCACAGAACGCAGACTATGCCCGCTGGGATAAGCCTGCGTTCCATGCCTCTCTCCTCCAACTATGCCTGCTCGGATATGCCTGTGTTCCATGCCCCTCTCCTCTGATTATGCCTGCTCGGATATGCCTGTGTTCCATGCCCCTCTCCTCTGATTATGCCTGCTGGGATAAGCCTGCGTTCCATGCCCCTCTCCTCTGATTATGCCTGCTGGGATAAGCATGCGTTCCATGCCCCTCTCCTCTGACTATGCCTGCTGGTATAAGCCTGTGTTCCATGCCTTTCTCCTCCGACTATGCCTGTTGGGATAAGCCTGCGTTCCATGCCCCTCTCCTCTGATTATGCCTGCTGGGATAAGCATGCGTTCCATGCCCCTCTCCTCTGACTATTCTTGATGGTATAAGCCTGCGTTCCATGCCCCTCTCCTCTGACTATGCCTGTTGGGATAAGCCTGCGTTCCATGCCCCTCTCCTCTGACTATTCTTGATGGTATAAGCCTGCGTTCCATGCCCCTCTCCTCTGATTATGCCTGTTGGGATAAGCCTGTGTTCCATGCCTCTCTCCTCCGACTATGCCTGTTGGGATAAGCATGCGTTCCATGCCCCTCTGATTATGCCTGCTGGGATAAGCCTGTGTTCCATGCCTCTCTCCTCCGACTATGCCTGCTGGAATAAGCCTACGTTCCATGCCTCTCTCCTCTGACTATGCCTGCTGGTATAAGCCTGTGTTCCATGCCTTTCTCCTCCGACTATGCCTGTTGGGATAAGCCTGCGTTCCATGCCTCTCTCCTATGACTATGCCTGCTGGGATAAGCCTGCGTTCCATGCCTCTCTCCTCCAACTATGCCTGCTCGGATATGCCTGTGTTCCATGCCCCTCTCCTCTGATTATGCCTGCTCGGATATGCCTGTGTTCCATGCCCCTCTCCTCTGATTATGCCTGCTGGGATAAGCCTGCGTTCCATGCCCCTCTCCTCTGATTATGCCTGCTGGGATAAGCCTGCGTTCCATGCCCCTCTCCTCTGATTATGCCTGCTGGGATAAGCCTGTGTTCCATGCCTCTCTCCTCCGACTATGCCTGCTGGAATAAGCCTGCGTTCCATGCCTCTCTCCTCTGACTATGCCTGCTGGTATAAGCCTGTGTTCCATGCCTTTCTCCTCCGACTATGCCTGTTGGGATAAGCCTGCGTTCCATGCCTCTCTCATATGACTATGCCTGCTGGGATAAGCCTGCGTTCCATGCCCCTCTCCTCTGATTATGCCTGCTGGGATAAGCCTGTGTTCCATGCCTCTCTCCTCTGACTATGCCTGTTGGGATAAGCCTGCGTTCCATGCCCCTCTCCTCTGACTATGCCTGCTGGTATAAGCCTGCGTTCCATGCCTCTCTCCTCCGACTATGCCTGCTGGGATAAGCCTGCGCTCCATGCCTCTCTCCTCTGACTATGCCTGCTGGTATAAGCCTGCGTTCCATGCCTCTCTCCTCTGACTATGCCTGCTGGTATAAGCCTGCGTTCCATGCCTTTCTCCTCCGACTATGCCTGTCGGGATAAGCCTGCGTTCCATGCCTCTCTCCTCTGACTATGCCTGCTGGTATAAGCCTGCGTTCCATGCCTCTCTCCTCCGACTATGCCTGCTGGGATAAGCCTGCGCTCCATGCCTCTCTCCTCTGACTATGCCTGCTGGTATAAGCCTGCGTTCCATGCCTCTCTCCTCTGACTATGCCTGCTGGTATAAGCCTGTGTTCCATGCCTTTCTCCTCCGACTATGCCTGTTGGGATAAGCCTGTGTTCCATGCCCCTCTCCTCTGACTATTCTTGATGGTATAAGCCTGCGTTCCATGCCTCTCTCCTCCGACTATGCCTGCTGGGATAAGCCTGCGCTCCATGCCTCCCTCCTTCGAACTCTCCCGTGCAGCCTGGCTACCATCACGCCACCTTGCCCTGTCACCATTCCTTCCTCTGTTCCCACTCCCACAGCCTCTCTTCAAACACAACCATTTAAAATGATCCATGGAGTTTAAAAAACATGCTCATCTACATATATAAAGCAGAACATCTGTTTGTTTGTTCCTTATTCAATTGCACACTGTCAAAATGTTGCATAGTTACCTGTTAGGCCGCTCCAGACAGTACTGGCTACATGACATTTGGACAGCCCCTTCACACATGAGACGGTTGCCTGAAATCTAAGGCTAATTTCCCAAACCTAGTGAGTCCCCCAGCAGCTTTGCTGGATTTTTGGGTTTTTTTTCTCCTGCTAAGAGTGAGACTCTTTTCCTCCCACTCTTAAGCATGATTTGAGGTATGTCTTTGACTTTGTATGTGCTTATGGGCTATGGGTTTTTTTCTCCATAGGGTATCATCTGTTTTTGTGCATGTGTTACACAGCACCCTCAGTGCAGTAACACAGGGGTGTCATAGTGACCCCCAAACATAGACTCCATACCCTGGGACTGACTACTGTCTCCCAGGGCATGTAAAGTCACCATTGACTTTACTAGTCCAAAATTGTGAACAGAACCAGTACAAACCATCATATTGTGGAAGTACTGGAAGGGGTTAATTATATTGCCCCTGGGTCTGTTTTCGAGGGGGCACTGTCCAGTCCCCCCTTGTCGAGTTTCTGGCTGGTGGCAGTGGTTACCACGCAAAATATTCCACCGGAATATTCTCTATGGGATTTTCCCATTGATTTTAAACGCACCACTTTTTGGTGCAATGTTAAAGATACCGCTGGTTTATTTATTTAATATTAAACCAACGGTTGGGTCTTTTTGCCAGAACTCTTTTCTAAAATGGCGTTCGTGTCCATCTCTGTAACTATGACCAAGGTCGAGCCCTTTGTTCCACTTTTTGGCTGGCTTCTCCACAGAAGCTCTCCAAATGGTGCCACTCTGCCTGGGTTCCACAGGATGGGTGGGGAGGGGAATTGGCACCCTGGACTGCGTTGCCTTATCAACTCGAGTCACACTCTGTTCTGATTGGGCCAGTGGTGAGCCGCCCGGCTCACCACTTAGCATGTTTGAGTGACAGCTAGGCTGTTGAATGGGGGTTTTTCTGCATAAAAGCAGGGCCATTGGGACTGGAACTTCAGAAGTCGCCACAGGACCTAAGAATCCGAAGAGGGAAGAAGCTGAGCCATCTGCAACGACGACACCACCGGTGAAGCCCTGCTGCAACTACTTCACCACTTTCCCGATGACAAGAGAAGATCTTCTGCTGGACAAGTCTTCTTCCTCTGAGCTGGTGGGACCAACCAGTTCACCCCTTTCGCCTTCCAAAGACGTCTCTTGGTTGAATCGCCCGTGCCAAGCACCCCGGCGGCCGGATAGCCAAGCTTCACCACTTTGACCACGAATAAAAGGAACGCACCTTTCCCCGACAAAACTATGCGGCTGGTTTCATCCCTGTGCAGTGCAACGACTCCACGTTTCCTCCTCAACGAGATCCTCTCTTCCCCTGGTTGAATAAATGAACTGCAACCACTGCCAGGAACAACTGCCACCGCTGGAGCTTACTCTCTCTTTAAGATACTGTGTCCTGCCTGGCCTCCCTTTCTTCGGTTTGCCCAAGGTGACCCTTAAATCCTTGGCTTTCCAACTGGGTTGGCCCCAGACCTTCTAACTTTACCTTCTTGAATCGCCCCAACCTCTTTTGAACATTCTGCAAAGACTTTTAGTGCATTTTAAACCGTGTGATCCTGGGCACATTTCGCTTTGCTCCATTTAAAGTGGGCCTGGCCTATGAACTTTGGCTCTACAGTATATACTGCCTTTATTCCCTTGCTGAGAACTCCTAAAAGTGTTGGGACTTGTTTTATTTCTATGCTCTGCCTTTTTCTCTCCCTTTAACTGAACTATTGGAGTGCCAGCAGGTTACGCGCTCACATCTGTTTTAACAAATCGTGGTGTTTTAACTCTGACTTGTCTAATAGTTATCAAGGGAGGTGTGTATACTTTACCTGACTGTGTTTTAACTTACTTTTGATTTAGAGTTCTAGTATATTGCGTAAAGTGTGTTTTAAATAAATAATTATATACTTTTTATACACAGCTCTAATCAGTGTTTGTTTGCTCTAGTGTGTTTTTAGCGCAATTGTGTATACTCTATATACTGCCCTACTCTTGAGAGAAGTCTGACTGCTCAGCCACAGCTACCAGGTAAATCTGGGTGGTGCTGACTGCTACCAATTGGGTTTACTGCTTACTCCTGTAGTCTTAATCTTTTTGAAGAGTTCCCCAAGGGAACTGCACAGGATTCTGCCTAACAAGAAGGACCAGGCAAAGCTCATTTTAAGCTTCTCGATGCGAGTAACAGAACACATGGCACCTCAAAAAATATGTTTCAAGGCACTAGGACGCACCGTTTCCAAGATATTTGCATGGCAATGCACTGCACCGCGCCAGGGTAAGGCGACAGGTGGGGAGAGTGCACAGAAGATCCCAGTATACTGCTGCACGCCAACTTCACCTCCCCTCCACGTCTGCTCCGGGGTATTTCAGCCAGCCACACGCGCCCATTCTCTGTGCAGTTTACTTCAGAGTGCAAAGCACATCAAGCGATAAGGGACTCGGAACAGCGACCCACAGTTGACGACAGTGTTATCATGTCTGTTTACTGAACCCGTGCGGTGTACGGGTACTTTTTACTAGTATCATATAAAATACTGACACTGTGGCGCACATCTTCACATGATACAATGTACATAAATATTCATGCTAATGCTGGTAAAAACAAATAAGATGGGGCATACACTGATCAGGGTAAGCATAAACATTGTTAATACTTGTAAATATATAAATAAATTAAAACATTTAAAAAAAGAACTTTCCTAAATCTCATAGCTCACTGGCTAAATAGCGTTGTAATGTTTTGCAACCTGATGGTTCCTTGCACATCATGAGAAAGAAAATGGTGGGCCAAAAACGTGAGAAATTCACGCACCTTAAAATTTAGGGTTATCAATCGTGGATTTACAAACTATCCCTCCAATCGCTGGGTGGTTAGTTGTTTTTTTGGCCTACCCAGGCCAGGGAATCCTGTTTGCCACATGGCTTTTGTTTACATCTGTGTTAGGGAGGCCTAAAGATTAGTCCACACTGAGATCCATAGCAAAGTGGTGTTATGCTGAAATAATCCTTTAGGTGCAGTGCACAGCTTCCAACTGAGAAAGAGGGAGCTGGGGGGCCTTGAGGCACTACACGTACTTTGCTTAGAGAACCATTTTCACACATTTCCAACTTCCAGGTCAGCCACTGTTTCCACAGTTTTTGTTCTATAAACACACAACCTATCACTGGACATACTTGCCAACCCTACCAATTTAGGCGGTAGGATACCGCTTTTTAAGCAGTCCTACCGCCTACCGATTTATTGTCAACAAATACCGATTTTTCTTTTTACTCACGCCAGCTCGGGGGAGTCTTTCAAGGGCTCCCCCGAGCTGGCGTAGATGGAGAAGGCGCGGCATGCAGGCTTTTGATGTAAAAGGCGCCCACGGCGGTGGGCTAAATGCGCCCCTCCGCCGTGGATGCCTTTGACAAAAAGCGCCATTAGACCCCCTCCACGCCAGCTCGGGGGGAGTCTTTCAAGGGCTCTCCCAAGCTGGCGTGGTGGCAGAAGGTGTGGCAGGCGCCTCATTGTCATTTAATGCACCTGCGGCGGCAGGCTCATTCAATGACAATGGGCTGCTGACGTGCCCTATTCCTATCATTACCTCCTCGCCTGACTATTTTTGAAACTTTAAGATTCCTACAGATTTTTGGTCACAGAATGTTGGCATGTGTGACTGGAGAATGCCTGATATTCTTTGCAAAATGAAAGATGGCAGCATTTGTCTGCTTCATACAGGTACGCAGGGGAGTTGGTAGGTCTGGAAAAGACCCGGGGCTAAGCTGATGTCGGAACTGTTGGGACTGGGGGCTAGCTAGTCTTTTGGCTGTAGCTCCTGAGATTCTATCCGGGGCTACAACCAAATGATCAGGGGCTATAGCCCCCTTAGCCCCCCCCTAGCAACGCCCCTGCAGGTACGTAGTCTTTCAGTATGATTCCCGCCCTCTCCTCATTCTCTCACCGGGCCTCCAGCTTCTTTCTTCGCAACCCCCGCATCACATGGAGTTAGAAATAGAAAAGGGACGTCTGCCATTTGCCTATTTCCACCGCTGGCCATTTTGTTTTGTAGGATTTCTTAAGGAAATTGTGCGCTCACGATAAGCATGGGAACATTGCCTTTTAATAAAACCTAGCAGCAGCAGCCCTCGTAGCAATAAAGACCTTCAGGCGGGCTGTTCGGTCTGGTAATGACTCACCAGCCCAGGTAGGGCCCTCGCAAAAAATGTTTTTATTATGATGTCACCAAAGGTCACTCTGATATTTCCAAACACAAGCCAGCTGAAACAAAATGGCTTTGAGACGTAACAAATGCTTTCTGTGAGGTTAGAAGAGACCTGGGAAGAAGCTTACTTGCATAATATGCGGGAGATGCCACAACTTAAATGTGGGCACCTCGCTGTCAAGTCCACTGATGGGGAGCACATGACAATTGCGATCCAGTGGTGGAGGTTGTGGCGCTGCCCGATGACGGGGCACGCACGCGGCGGTGTGACGTTGCACGCTGCCGCATGCAGTGTAAATAAACGGGGTGTTTCCTGGCCGCGCAGAGCGACCGGGAAGCCCGAACCACAAGGACGTGTGCGGCTGAGTCCTTGGGGGAGTCGGGGCTTGCAGACAGCGCTGGGGGGGCGCCAGTAACACCCAACAGTGGCGACAAGTGGGGGAGACGATGCCCGGGCCCGGCGGTGATCATTCTTGATACATTTTTTCCATCAAAACGAGTTTGGATCGCGACTTCGTTTCAGGCCGCGGGTAGTGCGTCACCCATGCGGCTGGCGGCCATTTTGTCCTTCAGGCCGTGGAACTTCAAGAGGCTCAGGTTTGAGCTCTGAAGGCAATCCAGACCTAATTTATGGAACCTATGGTAGCAGGCAGCTATACCTACACACACATGTGCCCAGTTGGTGATTTCTTCATTTTCTTGGGTCTTCTACGTTGAGTGGCAAGAGGAGATCTGAAGGGAGTTAACGGAGAGCCTGGATTCGTGGGGAAAGGATTGACAGATGGGCAACAGCTCACTATACAGACCTCAGTAAGCCCTGTGAACCGCAGAATTCATCGGCTCTAATAACTGTTTATACTGCCAGCCTGGTGCATCAGTTTGATGCATAAACGTGTACTTGACGCATACATAACCCCCTGATATATGACAGGAAGGAGGCTTCCTGGGGGTGCCAGACTAGACATGCCAGACTGCTACCTGCTAATCTCATCAAAGGGGGGAATAACGCTGCAGAATCCCACAAGTTCTCCCTCGGCAGCCGGCACAGTTTCTGGAAACCATTGATGTATTTGATGTATTCGCTTGTCTTCCTCTTTCCCCTCTTGGGAGCTCATGGATGTCGCTCACACCCAGGTTGAACGTCAATCTCCTCGTTCCCCTGCCAAATAGATTTTGAGCGCTGGCTGCTGAGGCTCGGACTCACGTGGAGGACCGTCTTGGCAGAACCCCATAGCTGTTTTCCCAAAACATTACTAAAGGACAGCTCAGGATAACCTCTGTGGAGAAAAATCTCTCAGAATATTCCCACAAAAACCCATGACCCACTCCTGATGAATTAGACATTGGACGGAGATGGAGATCTCCAGGATTCGAGCTACCCTACCAATGATTCTCTGTTGCTCTCTGGTGGCGGCTTCTCTAGCCACCTGCATAAGATGATACACAGAAAATAACATATCTCAGAAAATAACTTCTGATCAAAGTAAAAAAAGCAAAAAAAGCACAGTTGCTAACGGTACTCTTAAGCCACTTATTCCACTGCTCATTACATCACTGCATCCTTCTTTTACTTCCTTTAATGATAGTTATTAAGAAGGCAACTGTGGTCGGAGTTAGCCTGGTATCCATCTGAGGTAGATGGCAGAAGTGCCACTGAGTAGCTAATATTAAGAACTGCTATTAAGTATTTCTATGAACATAACAGACCCCTTGTCTCTCCCGTTCTTGGCTCCATTATACACCAGATACCTCCGCCTCATATACCAGTTATCGATCCATCATAGATTATAGGTCTGATATCTCCTGCTGTCAAGACCTCAAACCCATACTATGGGTCTTGGGCACCATGGCCCCCGCCTCAGTACTGTCCCAAGGCCAGAAAGACCCACACTAGCCCGTTGCGGGTGCCTTGGACGCAATCCTGGCGCCGTTGGCAACAGGTTCACTTGGCAAGTATGGTTTCCAATGGACAATGGGTGAACATGGCGGCCCCCACAAGGATTATCGGGGAACTGCAACGAGCAGGCTAGCTTCAGGGCGGGGTCCGCCCCAAAGACACCTGGGATACCAGCCGGGTATTTAAATCACGCCCGACCCGAGGCACGCGCTTCGCGTTATTCTGCTTTAGCAGAGTGACGTTCACTGGGTCCTGCTCTGAATCCTGGCCTGCTCGGGCAAACAACTGGAAAGCACATCGCCACCTTTACCTGCTCAGCTCCAGCTCTTCCATCAGTAGGAACCTTAGGATTTTTCCATCGATCCCCAGCTACATCTTCACGTCGAAAGAGGCAAGAATTAGAAGATAGTTACCATCTCACCTGGGAGACCTCCGCCAATCCGAACATCACCTTTGGCGTTCTGTCCCAATACATTGTCGCTTCCAGGAATTCTCTGTGACCTGCAAAGAAACAAAGCACAGGTCAGCCAACTTGCAAGGACGCTTTCAGCGCTGCATCTAACGCATCCTTACCTTCTCGAACTCAATTGTCGGACTCAGATATTTCCATCAGCCTCTACAAGACAAGAGAAGAAGGTTACTGGGAAATTCATCAATATAGACTTTATTTAAAAAAACACCAAAAAGACTTACCTGAACGGTGGAGTCGCAGCTGGTCTGGACTCCAAGCAAACGCCAGTGAAATAACTCGGTGGATCAAGCCTACAACGAGGCGCCCCTGCCTAGTATGGCAGGATGGAGAGTACGGCATTACAAAAATCAGGGTGAGCAAAGTCACCCAAGGGGAGACCACAAGGGAAAACTGGGAGGTGGGCCGCGGGAGAGAAGGAGAAGTCGCTAAACCCCCCCTCCTATCTTCTAGAACTGATTCCTGGCAGAACGAAGTCCGGGGAACGAGCAGAGAGGCCAGAGGCGCCCCAGACCAGTCCAGAGGCATCCCTGTGGATACCAGGTGAGCGTTACACCCATGATAGTCCAGGTGTATCTCTCTGGTAGGCAAGGTGTCCCTAAAACATATTACATATGTATCCCTATCATATTTCAGATGCAAACTCATCATAAACCAATGTTTCATGCTATAATGGAACAGTGCATTTCCATCAAAGACCTGAGGAGTCCCCATCATAGACAAGGTGCCGCTCCCCAATGGAACAATTAAATCTTCATCAAAATCCTGGTACATCCCTGTCACAGAAAGCCATCTGATGAGGGCGGGATGGACTGACCTGTTTTTCATTTTTCCCATCCAATTAAGCAGGTAATTCTGTTTCTAAAAGGGAGGACTGCTAATCAGCCCCCCATTTCATAATGCTCCATGCCAGAAACATAGAGCACCCATGTACATTTCCTGTGACAGTCAATTTACATCTCCAGTAGTTGCCCAGCAGTGGCAACAGGGCATGTTTAAAACTCATATGTGTATTTATGAACAGCTGCTGCTAAACACATTTCCAACAGTCAGAGGTGGCTTTTTAATCATCTGCCCCTCTAATTCAAAACATAATGAATGTGTGCCAATAGTCAGTCTGGTGGCATGCTAATATTTAAATATAAGCCATGTCTGGTTATGACATGGTGGCTATTGGTATCACACAGTTATAAAGCCACTTGCATTTGGATGTCATATTAGAGTCCGCCTGGTGAGGTTATTCATTCATGAAGGGGTTGGTGTGTATTAGCTGTGTCGCTTGGGTTGACCCACAGCAACTATGTGGTACCTTGCACAAGAAAATTGCCTTTTGATCCCCATGAAGATCAACACCTTCCTCCTGGAGATAGGAAGGAAAACGTTTAGCTCAGAAAGGGGTTTCACAATCTTGGATTCTGCTGGGGCTCCATACACTTCATCTCTCCCCCCCCAGCTTCCTGCAGACAAGGCGCTCAGGGAATTACATCATAAATTCAAGGTCACTTGTTAAAGCAGCCTGGATTGTACCCCTGACAATAGGCTTGCGTTTGATCAATCTAATGTAGCATTTTGCCTTTAAACAGGAGGTCCCTTCCCTTAGTTGATTCATCTTTTGACTTCAAGGCAAGAAGGGTTCACTTGGAATTCTGTTGTGGATTCATTCTATTCCAAAGTTCTCTGCCACAGAGGTGAAGTCAGGAGGTTTCAAGGAAGAGAAAAGCTCTTCTCCCTACCAAACTGAAAGGCACACATGGGTTGACACTGCTGAGGACAAACGCCACTATGCTGCGTGTGCACTGGAACCAGGATCCTGCTCACTGGAGGTGAAGAACATCCATGTAGAAGCCAGACACGCTTCCTGGAGTAGAAAATCTGAAAGAAACAACTCACTGGAGATCCTAGATTGGGCATCCAAGAAACTCAGAAGCACATAAGTGTGTCAGAGCCTGGTTTACTGCCTCAAGACCACTTTGAGTCAGCTTTACTGCATCCAACTCATTTTAAGCCACTACAAGACCTGGGGTGCTGCTCATGGCACTTCAAACCGCTTACCTGCTTCTTCATGTCGACTCGATGCTGATTCGTCCCATTGAAGTGCATCACCCAAGTGGCTCACCCGCCATCTCGCTGATGTGGAAAAGCCTGACTCGCTGCATCCAAAGATTTGACCGAACGGATGCATCGTCTCGACACGGCTCAAAAGTCAATGTAAGCCATCGACCCGTCTGCCTCATATGGTGACTCAACCCAGCGGAAGCATTGTCTGGGCCTGAATCGACTGCCAACCTGACCTGCTGAGAGTCATTGACTCAATCACCTTCAACTCTGAGACCAACCCCGGAGAACTCCATCTCTAAGCCGCCTCAGAGCCGAATCACCACTGGAACGACATGACTTGACCATCTTGACACCGGATTGACATCAGAAAAGCACCAAGAAGATTGACACAATGATGTGGAGCCACCAAGACAAGTTATTGAAAGGTATTTGCAGCTGTCCCATCCTCCTACCTTGCCTTAACGCTCCCAAGTGACTTATGAAACCCAACTCTTTGCCTTTTCTTGTCACATTCGAGTAATTATGAGATTTGCTGCTCATATCAATTGCCAGCACTCATGTATACAACCAGAGTGTTCCATTCTGTGTGTTTCCTTTACAGGGGTGTGTCTTTAGTGTTTTTCATTGGTTGTGTACATTGTTAGTTTTAATAAAGTACCTAATTTCATAGAACCTTGGTTGGACATTTTTTAGTTTGGTACCACCATAATATTTCTGTTTGTGTTGAGCCTGTACTGTCTCATACCCCTCATGAAGAGGGGTATGAGATGTGCTGAGCCTGTCCTCTGGCCACGTTACCAAAAGAGGCAAAAGTGGTATACCTTTTAGGCTGTGCGAGCTTCAACTTTATGAACCCAATCATAAAGGTGAAGCCCGCACAGCCTCACCTGATTCAATGCTGGTTTAGTAGTGCAGGGCTGAGTAGGTGTCTTAGACACTACTCATCCCTGTACTTCTGCAAAACCGTAGACATTTTGTCACAATCCCCATCATAGACCAGGTGTGTCTCCATCATAGACTAGGTATATCTTCATCATAGGCTGGTGTACACCCATTATAGGTACATTTTCTTTCCATCATAGATATGATATGACATTTATAACGTGCCTATACACAAGTGTTTCAAGGCGCGACGAGGCAAGGGAGGGGGAACAAAGACAGACAATGATCTTACTAGGCCAGGTGTCATTCAAATCGCACAAGTGCAAGGGAAGGGGGAAAATAAAAGTGCGGGGGGGTGAAAAAGTGCAGTACATGGGATAATAAATAATCACATAAAATAAATAAAGAACGGCCAGCTGGTGGCAAGTGCAGGGTGAGTGCAGACATAAGTGCTGGTTTGGGGACTGTAGGGATACAGAAAACAGTCCCCAGGTGCAGGGGTTGCCAGGGAGGCAGCGCGAGCGTGCAACTGGCAGGGCTAGGGCACGAGTTCAGATGGGTGGCCAGGTAACCAGTGCAGTCTCATTGTCAGCCAGGACTTCAGCAGGGGAGAGCGGGGGGTCAAAGCAGAAGCAAAGAGGAAGGTTTTTAGGTGCTTCCTGTGAAGTAGTCCATTACTTGCCAGGTAGGTCTTGTGAAAAACCAGAGGGGATCCTCACACCTACTCCCCCTGGAGCCTCTTCTCAGGTGGCCAGGGAAAGGCCCTTTGCTTTTGATCCTAACATCTGGGGTTAGTGAAGCGAGGGAGGATCACCTGGGTGGAGGGTCCTTGGATATTGGGGAAAGGGCAACCTCACGCGATACATGGTATCCCCATTCCCTTATCACAATCAACCCTCTGTTCCCACAACCTTTATAGGTTATTGTCAGCCTCATATTGTTAATTCCGAGAAATGTCAGCCAAATACCAAAGTGAGGAGAAAGACAACACAGAGTTGTGCATAATTCCGTTTATGCAACTCTCCCCAAACACCACTCTGGTACTGAGACGATGAAGAGGGCTATGGATGAGTTCAAAGGGAGAAGCCAGGCATGTCCCTTTAACTATGTTGAAATCAATGTGGGGAGTAACAAAGGTAGGATGCACTAGTCTAGCCAACTTTAAATACAGGTCACTTTCAGCAGGAGCAGCATAGGAGGCCCCACTGATCCCCCAATACAAATATACAACAAGAGTGGGTGGTGCTGATCCGCGCTAAGACCCACATTCTTATGCCATATCATTAATAAGTAAAGTCCATAAATCCTAATTCAATATATTAGTCACACAAATCTCATGTGATAAATCTGGTTTATTGGAACAGCCGACACGTGTTTCGACCAGTCGGTCGTCCTCAAGGCAATTACTTGAATAGACAAGTTCCTGGTGTTGATAAGACTACACACTTCACCAGGATTTGCTTAGTGTGTACCAATATTTAAATTGTTCTCCACATTTGACAACGCAACAATATTGCATTCCCAATCAAAAATAGCTTTCCTCCTGGAGTCCTCAAAGAAAATCCTCTTGTACCCAGTCGCGGGTTATAGTCCCAAAATGAGTCCCTAAATTACGGTTCAAAATCTTTAGTGACAATTGGTTCCTTAAATGTGCTTCACTTGGGATATCCCGGTAGGTACATGGTGCAAAAACGAGAAAGATTCCGGCGCTCACTTAACTGAAAAATAATATAGCGCATCACGAGAGACTTCGTGGGATCTAGCTTGCTATATTTATTTCGGCAAAAAAAGTGACTGGACCAGTTAATTGACCAGAGCGAGCTGACTCACCAGTTAGGTGAGCGCCGGAATCTTTATCGTTTTTGCATCATTTCCTGAATATTGGCCCTTTTGGAAACAGGCATAAGCACTTTTGAATACTGAAGTGAGTGCTTATAATCTTGAAATGAACTGGAAGTAGTTTCGAGGGTGAAACAGATGAGTTTTGAATATCGAAAGACATGAAGGCATTATTGAATACCGGAGAGAATTGAAGCAAATAAGGAGTATGATGAATAAGCATTTCTGAATGCTGCACCAAGACAAAGCAAATAATGAGTGTGTTTCGAATGGAATAAAAGCAACGTTGTGCAGGTGGCGAATACCACAGAATTAATTAAATGAAATACAAGTGTTGGAGAAGCAAGTAAAGTCCCAAGAAAGGTGTGAAAAGAGAAACAAGTATTGACACAAGCGAAGTCGTCAAGGAACTACAGGTTAAGAGGAAATCTGTATCTCAAGAGCCAGAGAAGTATCAAAAGTGTAACCAAGTGAATGGTGGCCAAACTAGCAATGATACAGTGTTGGAAGAAAATAATTAGAGCACGGGCAATTCTCAGTCGCACTGCGCCCAAGAGTGCAATATAGGCATGTGTTGCAAGTAATTGAAGAGAGATGTGGTTATAAGTCCAATGGATTTATTTGCAAAGTACCTGACACGTGTTTCGAGTCTAAACCGACTCTTCATCCGAGGCTGTAAATGGGAGATGGGACCTAAGATAAATTGAATGAAGGACAGTGCCAGAAAACTCTCTCACGGCTTTGCAATTGCAGTAATTTCAGCACAGCAGGAAAAGCCAAAGTGATGTGAAAGAAAGCAGCCCCTTTCACATCACTTTGGCTTTTCCTTCTGTGCTGAAACTACCGCAATTGCGAAGCCGTGAGAGAGTCCCATCTCCCATTTACAGCCTCGGATGAAGACTGAGAATTACCCGTGCTCTAATTGTTTCCACAACACTGGGTTGTACTTGGCAGTACTCCCACACCTCTCTGGCACCTGCAGCCTATGTGCACTCTTAATATTTATTCATACAAGCGCTGTGGTTTTGTGACTTTTTCTGCCAAACCTGTGTTTTTCTTGGAAGAAAATAACCCTGGTGCAAGAAATGCTTGACACTGTCAAGGGAAAGCAGTGGACAATTGTTGGTAAAACAGATGGAAATGGGGTATCGGTTGCGTTACCTGTAAAGGGTGGACTGGGTGGTCTGTCAACTGCACCTAGTCCGAGGGGACCCCTGAATAGGAAAAATATTGATGAACAACAGCCAAGAAAGGGGTATTGGTTGCATGACCTGTGATGAGTGGACCATGTGGTGCCACAACTGCGCCAAGACGGAGTGCCCTGCATGAAAAAGCAAACGAAAGGAGGAGTCAACAGTGTCGATATTAAAAGGAGCAAGTCAATGAAAATATACATGGAAAGGCTTGTATTGTAACAGATGTGCGTTGGTGAATCAGGGAAGATTAGCCATGGTAAGAAGATTGAGGAGGAACCCAACCTTTTGTGAACTGTTTTGTTTTAAACTTTGAACCTTCTATCTTAAACTTGGGGAAGGGTGCCCAGAGACTTTGTGAGCTGCTTTGAACTTGGGGAAGGGAGCCCCAAGAGTTTGTGGAACTGCTTTGAACTTGGGGATGGTGCCCTGAGAGTTTTGTGGAACTGCCTTGAACTTGGGGAAAAGGAGTTGAAAAGTACGCCTGGAGCTGGAAGAAGCTCAGAACATTATTTGGAACACTATTTCTTGTATTGCTGACATCCCTACGCATTGTGTATCTTTAGTTGTGAGTACAAGTATAGGTTTTCGACACAGACAGACTTTTAAGTTGAACTTAACCAGCCTATCCTTGGTTTCTTTAGGTAGGGAAATTCCACCTTAGCATAGGGCAAGTTAGGCCTTCAACCATACCGACAATTGAGTTAATAAACCATTTTTGTTTGATCTTTGAATCTGTTGTCTGTGTCTTGCTTCATGGTGCCTGCACAGTTTGCTCTATAGAAATCCTCTATAAGTCGACATATATTCATACAAGTAGCTAGGGCAATTCCCCCTGCTTGTCAACATCCAAAAGGGCATTTTGTAAATTCTGGTGCCATATGAAGACCAGTAATCCAAACTCCCTCCATTATCACGCACTCCAAAACCAAACAGGAAACCCCTCGAAGCAAGTCTGCCTGCCCCAGCCGCCCAGTCCCCGTTTCCCAGCTCAGGAAGATAAATGTGCTAAAGACTTAGAAGAAGCCCTAAAGAAGCAATACACAATGCACTTAAAAGCAAGACTAGAAACGCACAATTTAGAAAGCTATAGATCACTGGGGCAAAACATGAAACTTACAGAATCCTGTAAAAAATCCAAAGTGCAGGCAAACACCCGCCAAATACAGACGGACTGACCACAAGCTGGAAATAGAGAATGGCCGACTCAGCTCAAACAAGAAGCTTAGAGAGGACAGAATCTGTGACCAATGTGGCGGCTTTGGAGAAGTAGAGATAGAGAGGCTGTCCCCCTGCACTGTCCTGCACACAAAGACCTTCTAGATACTTATTTCCCCACATTCTGGAGAACATGGAAGTCTTTGCAAGTAAAACAGGACAAGTATAGCTTTGCCTCATCCTCGGACAACCATCAGAATACCAGATAGCAGAGAAAACAGCAAAATATATCTATCCACGTAATTAGGGAAACAAACTAAATAAAGCAATATGGACTTCTAGATAATAAAGATCCCTACTGAAGAGATAATAAAAAGAGAAATTAATAAAAAATTAAAAAATCAAAAGAAATAATGTGATATTTTAGGTGCCCGTTGTATTTACTTTGGCATTATTTGTCTTATTTGTCATGCTAATAAAGTATCTTTTATTGTACTGTGGTCTGTCTCTAGATATTAGCCAAGGCCTCCATCATGGAGCAAAGGTACCACAATCATCGGAGATACCCATCATTGATAATGTGCATGTACCACCTATAACAATGTGGGGGAAACCATAAGAAATGACCTTGTTCTCGATAATAAAAAAAAGCTGCAATCATACAAGCCTTAGCAAGTCAAACACGGTGAGGTTGTAATGTTAATTTTGTGATATAATAAAATAAAATGTTTTGTCCTGATGAATGATCCATCATTATGTATACGGGGGAAAAAAGATGTCGACTTTCATGGTGGGACTGTTCTTGGTTCATCATAAAGTTCCAATGGATGAAAAATTGTCATGGTAACATTCTATGGTGCGTGGCGTATAACACTGATGGCGTCGCCAACGAAGTTCACCAAATGTCATCAATATCGCCATAGTGATGGATTTTAATGTCTACCATCTTATTTGAAAGATCATTTAGGCTTAAATAAGTGGCCCTAGCAACATTTACATTGTAGTCAAGGCATGTCTCAAAATGTTCCATATTTATAGTGTAGATTTGCAAATACAGCACTAGTGTTATACGTTCATTGCTTAATTTGTTTCAATCCTAAATTTTGATCAGTTTCAGGTATAACCGTTTGAAGGAAATCATGGAAGGTGAGGTGCACATGCAGCCACCATTGTCATCCAAATGTAACCGCTCAAGTGGTACAGACTGTCATTTGTGTTTATTCTATGAACACCAACAAACAGGTGGTTCCACTTCAGAACTCTACTGAAAAACGACTTGATGCGGTAAGAATCCAAAATGAGTGTGAAGACAGTGGTTATAAACACCTTGCAATGCACTTTGAAAATCCGACTGCAGAAGAAATAAACCAATGCAACGCAAGGTGGCATCTCCCCTCTCACGATAAAAGCACCCCCAAAGTTAATCTTGATAAACTAGTAGTCAGGTACAAAAAACAACTGCAGTACATGATGATTCTCAGTGAGCAGGAAATAGCTTCCCCCTGTAAGATCCCAAATCATGTACACAATTGCAAAAGAAAATCCAGCTTCTTATGTGTTAGGCCCTATTTTCTATTTATTTACATTCATGAAGATCAGCCAAATCACCACTGCTGGTACCAGCGCGCTATTATCCTTTAATAAGAGCGGAGCGGAGCGGAGCACTCTGCACCCTCCATGAATAGGCTGAATGTAAATACGAAAACCGGGCACCTTTTCAGTCAGGTGTTGATCTGCTCCATGTCCTTGGAATTAGATTCATGAAGAGCGCAAAGCGCAGAAGTCCATCACTGAAACAAGCACAATAAACGTGTGGGATCCATCAGGAAATACAAACTAAATGGAAATTTAAGCACCAGGAAAAAAAATTACTAATAAAAGTGCTGGGACGGTTACAGGGTTAGGAGCAGACAGACCGCTATTTGCACAGCGTCATGTAGATTTACGAGCGACAATAGAGCTCTAGGAATTCTATACTTAAGCAATAAGCCCCGAGCAGGGGGGCATTACCACTTAAAGTAATGCCCCGGCGCCCATAGTTACAGGCCTGAGCAATGCGAGGGCCTTAATAAAAGCCCTGGGGCTTATTGCTATTAGTACCCTGGCCCATAAGACCAGGGTACTGAAAGAATTTTCTTTCTGGTCATTTAGGAACAGAAAAAATAAAGTAAAAAAAATGGCCGCTGGAGACGGGAAAATGAAGTCTGTGTTCCCTTTCCATCGTGGCCATTACAAAAAAAAGGAAACAAAAGAAATGTCCGCCATGGAAAGTTGAGAAGGGACTTTGCATAGTCCCTTCTTGCTTTCCATGGTGGCCTGTCGAAGATCACAAGCGGACAGGCTGGAGACAGAAATGTTTACAGCACGTTCACTCCCGAAAAGCAGGTAAGTGTGGGGGGAGGGAAGGGAAATATGGGGGAGAGGGGAGGAGGGGTTAGAACACTTACCTCATTACCCGGCGGGGGGACAGGGTGGCGGCCACCAGCCCTGAGGAGGCGCAGGGCGGCGGGATTACCGCTTGGTAACGCCCGCATCCTGAGCCTCCCCATTGGTTGGGAGCTCGCCACACCCCCCTCGCCTGGTACTAATGTACCATGAACAATGTTTAATGATGACAGAACTCGGTATCTTTGCCAACAAAAAAGCTCATTGATTGAAATCTTGGAGTTGATCCCACCACCACCTCAATGCAGCAAAACAAACATTAAACAAACAATCCCAACAACAACAATTTCCGATACTCCAGATGAAATGATCTTATCTGTTGAAACTATTGAAGGCATTGCAGAAGCACAAGGTTTGGGTAGGTCACAAGGCATTCCGCTATGCAATGACCTGGCTGAAGAATTCACCATACATTCAAAAGAAATACTGGAAGTATAATGAAAAACACAGAACCTCATTTTGCTCCAGCATGTATGAGGGGCCGCGTACATTTGCACTTACGTGTAAACAGGTCCCCTCTGGGGCAACTTTCATGTAAAGAGACGGCGGTAGTCTCCCTACACCTCTCTTATACATTCCGCAGTGCAAAATAACTAAATGTTGCATCCCGTGTACTCATGGTAGGCAGAATTTACAATGGTTTGCTGATCTAAAAAGCAGGCAGATTCCAAAAGAAATCATTGATTTTACATCAGCATGAAAGTCTCATGCTGGCGTAAAACCAACTTTCTTTTCAAGGCAGAGGATTAAAGGGAGGCAGAAGCGTAACTCCTGTTCTGCCCTCAATGAAAATCCCCCAGAGCGTGAATGGAGGCATTAAGACAGACGCACCACCGTTATGCCTGTCTAACCCCTGCATTTGTGTTCCGGAGAACTCAAAAAGGAGCCCCTCCTATGTTTTTTATTTTTACAGGCTCTTTTTCGAGTTCCCCATAATTTGAAGGTGAGAATCTGTTACGATTACACTTAAGAGTAGAAAGGTGCCAACCACCAAAGGTTCCTAATTTGCACAGTGGAGTCCAAAAGGGGAATGTATGTGGGTGACATACACGTTTGTACGCCTCCCTTCTGCACTCCACTGTGTAATTGAAGTAAACCCTGCGTTTATAATGGATCACTATGGGGTCCACGCATAAAGCCGCCGGACTCCATAGGAATCCACAGCGTTTGCGCCGACATAAAAAACCATGCAGGTGAAAATGCTGGAGTATTTGTATGGCGGAGAGGAAATAAGCAGGACGGAACCGTCAGTTAGAACCATACGAATGAATGAAAATGAGCCGCAATGGAAACGATATGTGAATACGCCTTACACAAGGCTGTTGCACATTTTTCTTCTGCTACATAGAGCTCAAAATGAGTTACTCAGTGCTTGAACAATCTATAATGGTATTCAATGCATGATTAAAATTCTTTACTTTTTCTAAATATCACGCCTGGTTAACTGTAAAAAGACTTATTTTCATTAATGGAACACATGCAGTAGAATATGTGTGTTTGCTACATAAGAATATGAGGGGTGCTGTGGCACTGCTCTCTCCATCCACGTATGCATGGGGTAATGCAGGACCGCTCTCTAACCACCCAGCTATATAATAATATGAAGAGTGCTGTGAGACTGTTCTCTTCATCCATCCACGTATGCATGGGGTGATGCAGGACCGCTCTCTAACCACCCAGCTATATAATAATATGAAGGGTGCTGTGAGACTGTTCTCTTCATCCATCTATGCAGGGGGTGATGCAGGACCGCTCTCTAACCACCCAGCTATATAATAATATGAAGGGTGCTGTGAGACTGTTCTCTTCATCCATCTATGCAGGGGGTGATGCAGGACCGCTCTCTAACCACCCAGCTATATAATAATATGAAGGGTGCTGTGAGACTGTTCTCTTCATCCATCTATGCAGGGGGTGATGCAGGACCGCTCTCTAACCACCCAGCTATATAATAATATGAAGGGTGCTGTGAGACTGTTCTCTTCATCCATCTATGCAGGGGGTGATGCAGGACCGCTCTATAATCATTCACTATATAAGAATATGAGGGATGCTGTGGCACTGCTCTCTCCATCCACTTATGCATGGGGTAATGCAGGACCGCTCTCTAACCACCCAGCTATATAATAATATGAAGGGTGCTGTGAGACTGTTCTCTTCATCCATCTATGCAGGGGGTGATGCAGGACCGCTCTCTAACCACCCAGCTATATAATAATATGAAGGGTGCTGTGAGACTGTTCTCTTCATCCATCTATGCAGGGGGTGATGCAGGACCGCTCTCTAACCACCCAGCTATATAATAATATGAAGGGTGCTGTGAGACTGTTCTCTTCATCCATCTATGCAGGGGGTGATGCAGGACCGCTCTCTAACCACCCAGCTATATAATAATATGAAGGGTGCTGTGAGACTGTTCTCTTCATCCATCTATGCAGGGGGTGATGCAGGACCGCTCTATAATCATTCACTATATAAGAATATGAGGGATGCTGTGGCACTGCTCTCTCCATCCACTTATGCATGGGGTAATGCAGGACCGCTCTCTAACCACCCAGCTATATAATAATATGAAGGGTGCTGTGAGACTGTTCTCTTCATCCATCTATGCAGGGGGTGATGCAGGACCGCTCTCTAACCACCCAGCTATATAATAATATGAAGGGTGCTGTGAGACTGTTCTCTTCATCCATCTATGCAGGGGGTGATGCAGGACCGCTCTCTAACCACCCAGCTATATAATAATATGAAGGGTGCTGTGAGACTGTTCTCTTCATCCATCTATGCAGGGGGTGATGCAGGACCGCTCTATAATCATTCAGCTATATAAGAATATGAGGGATGCTGTGGCACTGCTCT